>NC_041706.1:2360038-2375038 GCF_900097015.1 Plasmodium sp. gorilla clade G2
GGAAAGTAATTATTGCATATATTATATAATATAATAAATTATATATTATATATTATAATATATATATAAAATTTATATATTTATTGTATAGACTTAGGTATGCGTATTTTATATATTATATATAATATATTATATATTATATTTATATTATATTATATTATATATATTTTTTTTCTGTGGTAGAGTTGAGGGGATAAATTAGTTCTTGGGTATAATATTTTTTTATTATGTAAAAATATAAAAAGAGGAAAACACTTAATAATATAAAATAAAAAAAAAAAAAAAAACATATATTTATTATATAATTATATATTTATATTTTTTAATAAATATATTTGAGAATTTATTTATATGATAATACATCAAAAGTTAAATAAAAAGAAAAAAAAAAAAAAAATAAATATATATATATGTATTTGTTTATTTATTTATAATACTAAATATTTGTCGGATGACGAAAAATGTTCGTTAATATTTCAACAGGTGAAATTATTATTTTTATGAATTTTTCCTATATTTTAAAAAATATAATAAGAAATAAAGAATGGTATAATTTAAGAAAATCACATAAAAATTGAAAATATATATATAATATGAAAATTAATATTATATGAATATTACTAGAGAAAATATGAATAAATTAAAATTTTTTTTTTTTTTTTTGCAAATAAGAAAATATTGATATATATAACATATATATATATTACATATATATATATTTATATATATGTTGTTACATTATTGTTGTATTATATAAAATTACACATCATCTATGTAATCAAAATATTTCATTGATGGATCAATGGGTTGATTATTTTTATCCATTAGAAATAAATCAAAACAATGGTTACACATATAGGATGGGTTTTCTTTTAATAAGTATGAATCTAATACAATTTTTTGTGCAATATTTTTATGACAAGATATACAATATTTATTTGATATATTAGGTTTGAATGTTCTAAGTGGATAGTTTGAGAAATGTTTATCTCTTAATTTATTATATTGTCTTATATTATTAAAAACAATTCTATGTTCACAAGTTCCTTGATGTAAGAAGCAACATTTTTTAAATAGAGGTATTTCGATTTGATTAAGAATAGCTTGATCTTGATTTATTTTATATGGATATTTAATAAAATTTGTTTTCATTTTTTTCATTTTATAAAAATTAATAATACTAGTAGAATAATCTACAGCATTCTTACTTCTTAAATCTGGATATAATATACCATCAATAAAATATAATGAACCATCACATTTTGGTAATCCATAATTGGAAGTATCAAAACAAAAGAAAACATCTGTCAAATTTGCTAATGTTTGATTTGATAAAATTTCATATTCAGCTATTTTTATTCCTCTTATAGGATGATAAAAACAAACTGATATTATAAAAATATCATTTGAACTTTGATTTTTTATTATATTATATGTATTATTATTATTATTATTATTATTGTTGTTGTTGTTATATATTTGATTTTTATCATGTGTAAAATATTTATGTATTAAATTTTGATTAATATATAATGCTTTTAATAATGTGTTATTAAAATCACATACTAATTTAAATGTTTTCGATATAGTTTTTTCTTTTAATTTTGATATGATTTGATATTTATTAAAACTATTATTCTCCATTTTTGGCAACCATTCAATATAACATTTAGTACGATTTAAAATTTTGTTTTCATTAGTATTAATATCAGCAATTTTTTTTAAAATATTCATATCTATTTTATATTGCCAATTATTACAATTATAATATACTATATGATTAATGATTTCATCAATATTTGGATTTCTTATACCTGATAATAATATTTTTATAAGATAATTATAATATTTTATAATATATTCTTTTTTATAAGTTGAATTATGATTTGTTATACATGTATCTCCTTTATATTCTTCAGATCTAAAATTTTTTTCTTCACAGTTTTCTTCATAATATTTGCCTTTTAGTCTTTTCTTAATTTTATCACATTCTTCTTTAAATTTATTAATTTTTACTTTTTTGATATTAAATGTTGATTTCACATTTTGATAGATCCATTGATTTTCTAATTCTTTTTTTATTGGTATATTTGGATATTTTTCAAAAAGATGTAAATTCTTTTTTATAATTTTATTATCTCTTTTGTTGTATACCCGTTGTTTTTTATATGACCTATGGTTATCACCATCATCATCATCATCATCATAATTATTATTATTATTATTGTTGATGTCATGATTATTATTATTATTATTATTATTATTATTGTTATTATTATTGTTATTATTATTTTTGAACACTTGATCATTTTCATCACACTGATCATCATTATTTTCTTCCAATATTTTATCTTTTTCAACATATTCATTTCTTTCTTCTATCCTTTGCCCTTCTTCATTCATCTCAGGACATTCCCAATTTGAATTACTCATTTTATTTCCTTTCCTCACAATATTTTTAAGATATTTCATAAAAAGCTTTTCATTTTCACTCTCATAATCAGCACAATCTTCTTCTTGTTTTTCTTTATTGTTGGAATTATCATTTTCTGAATGTTCTGACAAGCCACTTGCATCATCATTATATTTTATTTTGTAGAAATCAAAATCGTCTTTATTAAATAGGGAATCTATTGAAAAATGAGGAATAGGTATTTGAAAAGAGAAATATTTACCTTCATCCATAAAAATGAAACAAAAAAAATAAAAAAAAAATAAAATAAAATAAAATAAAATAAAAAATAATAAAAAATAAAAATAAATAAAAATAAATAAATAAAAAAAAATAATGATTTATTATGTGATGATATAATAAAAGAAAAATATATGACAAAAAAAAAAAAAAATATATATATATAAATATATAATATATAATATATATATGTAGTCGGTCTTTTTATAACAGAAAAAAATAAAAAAATGAATAAAATATATGCATATTATTATGTATATTTAGGTTTGGGAAATGATGAATGATTCGGTGTTATATATATATATATATATATATATATATATACATATATTTTTATATGTATTATTATTATATATACATATATATATATATATATATTATACATATTAATAATTTTGTTAATTTGGGGAACTTGAATATTTATAAATGAAATAAAATAATAATATATATGTAAGAATATTACTAAATAAAAAATATTAAAAAAATATATGAAAAGGGAATAAATATATTTCTGTACATTTGGGATTAGTCTAAGAATGAAATGATAATATGTGTAAACTAAACAAAAATAAGTAAATAAATAATAATATATGTATATATATATATATATATATATATATATATATGTAATATTTTTATTTTGTTATTTTTATTTATATTTATATTTATTATTGATAAAAAAAGAAGTTATTTTAATTTATATGAATTATAATATAAAATAAGAGAAAATGAAAATGAAAAAATGTTTTTGAAAAGATGAATATGAAAAAATGAACTTAAAAAAATGAATGTAGTCATTTATATCTTTTCCTTTTTGACATTATATAATATTTTTTGTTCTTATGTAAGTAATGCTTTTAAAATAAAATCCGCTTCAGGATTTACGACTTTTAGGGAGTGGAAAAAAGATACAAGAAGGATATCAAAATTATATAACAATGTAATTAATAAAAAACAAAAAAAATAGCATATACATATATATATTATATATATATATTATATTATATATATGTGCATATTTATTTATATTCATATTTATTCATTTATTATATATATATTTTTCATATTTTGTTTTGTTAGTTGGAAAAAGTAAATAATGATTTAAAAAAGAAAGATATAATAAAAAAATGGACTGAGAATTATCATTTGAGAATAATATTAAGTTCCTATTTTTCCGATCATTTACAAAAAGCTGTTTTTAATGTGAAAGAAAAGTTAAATCAATATCCTCAGTTTATAGTAGCAGGTCCAATTCCTCAAAAGACAATAAGAAAGAGGTAAAATATATATTTGAGAACACATTAGGATTATATATATATATATATATGTAAACATATGCATATATCTATATATTTATATGTTCACATGTAGATAATTTTATTTTTCATTTTAGGTTTACATTTTTGAGATCTCCTCATGTGGATAAAGATAGTAGAGAACAATTCGAAATAAAACAATACAGTTGTAAATTAGATATTTTTTTGAACTCTTCTGTTCCTATAAAAAATTCTGAATGTAAGATAAATAAATTATATATAAAAATATAAATATAAATATAAATATATGTATATATATATATATATATATATATATTTATTTATTTATTTATTTATTTATGTTTTGTTCTTTACAGTTGTAAATTTCTTGTCAGTGAAATTGCCCAGATTTGTAGGTTTTGAATATTACTTTGAAGAGAATTATAAAGGATTGTCAAAAGAAGAAGTAAAAAAATTAAAGAAGAAAAAATATGTCAGTAAATATTTTACCAACTTATATAATGCTGAAGAAAAAAAAAAATATGTAGATTTGTTACTTGAGAATTCTAAATATATGAATGTCAAATTACCAAGAAATTTTTTCGAATTATATAAATTCCCTTTAGAAATATTAAAGCATTATTACAAAAAGTAAGTACTATAAACCTTAATTTGAATTGTGAAAGGTGTTTCTTTTTTTTTTTTTTTTTTTATGACTGTATTATTATAATTATTTTATATAATGTATATAAATATTTTGTATTTTTTAGTCAAAATATATCTTAATTTCCAAGTTCTAATTATATATAATTTACATGTGTATATTATTATTTTTTAATTTTTTATAGAACAATGGAAAAGAAAAAGTGGTACCATGAAAATGAGGAGTTAATGAAGAAAATCGAATCTTTATCTTTTGATTGATTGGCATAGAGATAGATATATTTTTGAAACAATAATATGTTTATCATAAATTTATTTATTTTAATTTTTTTTTGTGAAGGTATATATATGTATTTTTTTTGTTTATGTAATTATGTATTTGTTCATTTTTTATAAAACAGTATAGAAGTTATAAATATAAACATATATATATATATATATATATATATATATATATATATATATATATTTATATGATATTATTTTCTTTCGCTTCCCTTTTTTTTTTTTCAAATATGTTTAAATTTTAAAATGGTAAATATGTATATATATATATATTAATATTTATATATATGCTTATTTATATATATAAATGTGTAAATTTTAACATATATATATTTTTATTTTTATTTTTTTGTTTAATTAAAATTATTTAACACATTCTCCTTTTATATTAATATATTTTCAAATAAGATATAATAGTTATATTCTTAGGCATTGTTCTTAATTTTTCTATATATTTCACAAATTCTTTATTAGTATGAGAATTGTTTTAAATAGGTGTTACTACATTATTTGAATATATATATATATAATATATATTTTTTTTTTTTTTTTTAAAGAATGAAGAATATCAAAAAAAAACAAAATGTGTATAATATATTAAAAACAAAAAAAAAAACACATTATGATGTCAAATTGTGAAAAAAAAAAAAAAAAAAAAAATTCATATATATATATATATATATACATATGTGTTAAATATATTTTCCTTTCTTTACAAATATGAATAGTGAGATTAAGACGAATTATCATTTTTCTGTTAAGAATGTAAATTTTTTTAAGAATGCATTATCTTTATTAATTGTTGACGATAATAAGAGTAACGTAAATTTTAAAAAGAACAGTAGTAATAATATAATTGAGAGAGAATGCCTTATATTATTTAATTTATATCATGATGGTTTAATGCTTAGAAGTTTATCAAAATGTAAACAGATTTACTGTTTTTTATATATGGATTCTAATTGTTTCTCTAGTTATAATATATTTGAAAAGGATATAGAAGAGACAATAATATGTGAAAATAACAATGCATGTAAAAAAAGGAAAATTAATAATCATAATATTAATGATGATGAAATAAATATTATAGGTGATGGAAAAAATATTATAGGTGATGAAAAAAAAAATATTATAAGTGATGAAAAAAATATTATAGATGAAGAAAAAAATATTACAAATTCTAATTACAGTATAAAAAATTGTGACAATTATTTTTCAAATAATTCCTATGATAATGAAAAAAAAAATTACATTAAAGAAGAAACAAATAGTATCAATTCTGATAACTTATATACTGGTCATGCATTTGATAATGAAAATGAAGTAATTAAATTAAAATCCTTATCACCATTAAAAATAAATGATAATGAGAAATATGAAAATGAAAATGAATATAATATTAGGAAAAAAATATATGAAGAAATTGATGAAAAAAAAAATTATTTTGAATTCCTTGTATCACCTTTTGAATTATTAAGAGCCTTGGAATTTCTAGATGCAATTATTTTAAATATAAAATTTGATTATGCAGATCATAAATTAATATTTAAATTAACAGATGAAGATGGTGATACATCTGAAACGTTTGTAAAAATTGTAGTAGATTATTATTCTGAAATATATAAATTAGAAAAATATAGTTTTCAAAGTAATAATTATAATTACTTTTCCTTACAATCAGAAATATTGTCTTTCTATCTTGAATATCTTATAAAATCTAATGATCAATATATTACGTTTTATATAAATGAGTATAAAAATGATACTACATGTATACTAAAAATGGTAACAAAAAAATAAATAAATAATAAAAGGCATATATATATATATATATATATATATATATATATATATATATATGTTGTATTTATAATAATATCTGAGTACTTTCATTTTCTTTTAGGAAACCAAAAATAAAAATTATGAAAGAGCTGTTCAATTAATGCCCAAAGAAAATTTTGATGAATATAAAAGTTTAAAAAATGAAACGTAAGCAAATAAAATAATAATAAAAAAAAAAAATACAATAATAGCAAATAAAATTAAGAAAAAGGAAAAGACATACATATATATATATAATATATACATAATATGTACACATAAATATATATTATTATTTTTTTTTTTTTAATAGATTTAATTACAGAATTAAAGATATATCAAAAATTAATCAAGCATTAAGTAATTCAAAAATATTATATATATATTATATATATATATATATATATATATATATTTTATTTATTTATTCATTATTATAACTTATAATATTTACATTTTTATTTTTTTATCAAGAAATAAGTTCCCATGTTCGTTTGGATTTTCAAGATAATGGTTTACTAAGATTTCAATTTACTCTCAAGTAAAAGAAAAAATAATATTATATATGTATCATTTGCATGTGTTGTTTTATATTTATTATTTTATTTTTTTTTTTAATTTGCTACACATATATGCATAATAATAAATAATAATATGAGAGGAAAAAAAAAAAAAAAAAAAAAAAAAAAAAAAAAGACAATTTTAATAGTGTCTTTTATTATTTTTACTTAATTT
Source organism: Plasmodium sp. gorilla clade G2 (assembly GCF_900097015.1). Taxonomy (NCBI): domain Eukaryota; phylum Apicomplexa; class Aconoidasida; order Haemosporida; family Plasmodiidae; genus Plasmodium; species Plasmodium adleri (nom. inval.). The sequence goes on from NC_041706.1 coordinate 2,367,491, forward strand.
TAATAATTTATTTTTTGTTATCATACTTTTTTTATTAATATCATATTTCAGAATTTTTCTTTTCATATTTATTATTCATTTTTTTTTCTCCCTGCACATGTATATATATATATATATATATATAATATATATATTAATATATTAATATAATTTAAAAAATACGTATATACACATATATATTTAAATATATTTTATTATTTTATTTTTTTATTTTTTCAAGGGAATATAATATGAATGGTACTCATTTATGTTACTTTATACAACCTTTATCAGATTTAACTTCATATAGTTCGATATAGTTAATATGAAGAGAAAAATACAAATACAAATACAAATACAGATGAATATAATATGATATAATATATATGTGTGTATATATATTTCTTCCCGTGATATCATCAACATAGTATTAATATCATAATTTAATACATTCATTTTTATATTGAATGTAGGTCTTCTACTATTATATGCTACATTTTATTGGTAAAATAATATGTACATTATATAGATATTATATGTGTATAAATAAATAAATAAATAAATAAATAAATATATATATATTATTATGTATATTTGAAAAATCATATAATATACTTTTTCTTTTTATTCTTTTTTTTTTTTTTTTTTTTTTTGTTTTCTAATTTTTTATAATTTTATGACATACGCGATATGTTCTTTTTATTTTTTTTATTTCCTCATTATATATATATATATATATATATATATATATATTTATTTATTTATTTATTTATATATATTTTATGTTATATAAATATGTATGTGTATATATATATATATACATAATATATATATATTTTTATTTATTTATTTATATTGATCAAGGGGGAATAGAAAAGTTATATTTCTAAATGTATGTTATATTTTTTTTTTTTTTTTTATAACAATAATTAATGAAATATATAATACATGTTATTGATTTATTTGTTTATCATATATTATTTTTATATATTTATTTTCTTCTTTTTTTTTTTTTTTGTAAAATTTTTTTTTTTTATATATATATATTTCTTTTTGGGTTTGTTCTAATAAATATGTTAACTTAAAAAAATAAACATAAAATAAAATAGATGAAAATAAAAGAAAAGAAAACAAAACAATGAATGAAAATTTGAATAATGCATCAGAAGAATTTAAAAAACAGCTTTTATCTGGTATGTTAATCTATATATGATGATTAAATTTATGGATGTCATATTATATATATATATTATTATTATTATTTTTTTTTTTTTTTTTTTTTTTTGATGTAGCTGCTATAAAAAGGGAAGTAAAAGAAAATATCGAAATGAATGTTAAACACAAACCAGATGATAATAGAAATAATAATGATTTTATAATTTATATGGAATTACACATGGAAAATTTGGTGATTAGGAGATATAAGTTTGTCCTAGGGTAAGATTAAAATAAAATATATATATATAAAGATACAATATGTATTGTTTAATAATATTAATATTATACATATATATATATATATATATATATTTTTTTTTTTTTTTTTTTTTTTTTTTTTTTTTTTTTTTTTTTTAGTAACGAATTACAGTCTCCCATTCGGAATAGTGTTCAGATAACTAGGTTCCTAATTATGAAGAGTCAAAATCATATAATGGGTACCTGTGTATCTGATAAGGTAATATTATGTTATAGTAATGATAATGACACAAGAATTATATTGAATAGGTTAATAGATGAATTAGATAAGAATTATTTTATTACCTTAATATTGGAAGGTAATTCAAACAATGATGATAATAATAATGATCACCATAATAATAATGATCACCATAATAATAATAATCACCATAATAATAATAAACACCATAATAATAATAATCACCATAATAATAATAATGACCATTATAATTATAATAATAATAGTCATCATAATAATCATATTGAAAAATGCTTATTATCTTACATAATACAATTTACAATTGTTTGTAAATACCTAGAATGTGGAAAATGGTTTCATATATGGGATAATATGAATACAATTATAGAATCAAAATTTTGTGGTAATAATAATTGTAAATATTTTAATTGTCTTGGATTTAAATTTAATATGTTAAATAGTGATTATAATATATTGAATGAAGAGAAAAATGGATCGAATATATATATTATGAAATTACATTTAAGAGTAACAGTAAATATATATAAAATATTACCTTTATGTGATATTAATGATAATATTAATGTATATTGTTTACCACGTTGTTCAATGAAAGCAACAATATTGAATATTATTTCATCATCATCAACTAATGATCCAAATATAAAAAAATTTGATTATAAAAATTATTGGTTAGATATACATGGATATCTATTAAATGATATGTGTTTAGATAAAATAGTTCAAGTCAGATTATATAAAGGTATATTTAATTATCCACAAGGTGTATTATTAAGAGATAATATATATAAATTAAATATACCTATTAGAAAGGAACATACAATATATATATGTAGTCATCTCAAACAATTTCAATTACTCATAAAATCTAAAATGAATATTTTAAAATATTCAGATACTTTACACTTTCAAAATATATGTGATCAACTAAGGCAAAATAACATGAACATAAAAAAAAACGAACATGTCGAATTCTACGAAAAGATTAATCATCTGTGTAATAATGTCATAGAAGATAATAAGCAAAATAATCAAGACCATTCTCAAAACAACAACAACATAAATATAAACATAAAAAATAATAATGATAGTTATAATAATGATAGTTATAATAATGGTAATAATAATAATAATAATAATAGTAGTTATAATAATGCTTATCGTACTTATGGTAACACCTTATTCAGTTCTATGAAATCCATAAGTTTAGATTTTATCAAAAAGGAAAAAACACAAGACAACGAAACAGATAATCAGAAACATACTAAGGAAGAACTTAGCAAAAATATTGATTCATATTTGAAAGAATCAGCTATGAATTATAGAATGATAAAGAATGAAAAAAATACAAATTCTTCATATAATAAAGATTCATCTAATCATTCAAATAAATCAAATATATCAAATATATCAAATAAATCAAATAAATCTAATATATCAAATAAATCAAATATATCAAATAAATCAAATAAATCAAATAAATCAAATAAATCAAATAAATCACATACATCAAATATATCTAACAAATCACATATATCTAACAAATCACATATATCAAATATATCTAACAAATCACATATATCTAATATATCCAATAATTCTAACGAATCGTTTAATTCAATCAATTCAAACTACTCTGATGAGTCATTTAATTCAATTAAATCCAATAATTCAAATAATCCAGCTCAACAAAATATTCACATAAAAAATGACATAATTTATGATAATGATGAACAGAATATATCATACCAAAAAAATGACGTTGCTATTAAAACAGAATATAAAACGAATACTACGGAAAATTTAAATAAATATCTAAATGAAGTGTCACAGAATTATAAACATATAAATAATAATAATAATAATAATAATAATAATAAAAAGAATAATTATAATAATTATAATATTACAGATGATGATGATAATTATCTAATGCAGGATTTAGACTCATTTGAAAGAGTTAATGCTCATGTAATTCTTTCTAAAGAATTTCAAAATTTTCTTGATAATCTAGATGAAGTGGAGTTATATACAAATGAAAAATTAAAAATTATTGATTTCAATGAACGTGAAAAAAAGAGACCACACTTACATATTAAAAATTCATTTGAAAATAATATTGAAAAGATTAATGAAAATGATAATCACATATCCAACATACATATAGATACAACACTACCTATGGATGTACCTGCCTATATTGAACATAATAAAAAAATTAAAAAGTAACATGAATTTTTTTTTAAAGTTTTTTTACGAATAATATAACCTTTATTTAGAACAAGGAAATATATATAAATATATATATATATATATATATATATATATATATATATATTGAGCACTTACAAGGGCAAATGGTATATAAATATTATATATGTATATATAATTAAAAATATATCATTTAAAATTAAAATTAATCTTTTTTTTTTGAAAATCTTTAATATATATATATTTTTTAATTTTTATTTTTTTATAAGTATTGATTTTAATAAGTAAATATATATATAATTTTTTATATTATATTTATCATAGAATAATAAAATATTAATTATTTTTTTGTTTTCATATATATAATTTATTTTATTTTATTTTTTTTTTTTGTATTTAATTAACATATTATATATTAAACTCTTCCGGGGTATGTAAAATATATAAAAATATATAAAATATATATTATAATAGAAATATAAAATATAATAAAAAGAAATAACTATATATTAATTTATATATTTTTATAAATATAATTTTAAAAAAATATAAATAACAGATTTATAAGATTAATAAAATAAAAGGGATAAAATATTTGAAAATATTATTTTTTTATAAGAATATATTTATTATATTAAAAGATGTAGTAATATAATAACTTTTAATTTTTATATTTATATTTCTTATGTGATAATATATATTTTTCTTTTTATGTAAAACTTGTGATGTTGTATTATTTTATTTAATTATATATAATAATTTATTTATTATTTCTTGTCCTTTATTAATAATTTTTTTTTTTTTTTTTTTTTTTCATGACTTTATTTTTTAAAAATAAATAAAAATAATATTATTCAGGATATAGCATTTTTTTTTTTATTTTTTTTTGTACAACTTTATATTATTTTATTTTATTTTTATTAATCTTTATTTTTATGTTAATTTAAATATGAGGAAATTAAAATATCATGAGCAGAAATTATTGAAGAAAGTAAATTTTTATGACTGGAAGAGGACGAATAATGTAAGAGAAGTAAAAGTATTAAGAAAATATGTAATACAAAACAGAGAAGACTATACAAAATATAATAAAATATGTGGATATATAACCAAGTTAGTATCAAAATTAAGATTATTACCAGAAAATGATGAATTCCGCATAAAAATGACAGATGAATTATTAGATAAATTATATGATATGGGTTTAATTAATTATAAATCTAGTCTAGCTGAATGTGAAAAAATAACTGTTTCATCTTTTTGTAGGAGACGTCTAGCTGTCTTACTGTTCAGGTTAAAATTTGTTCAAACAATTAAGCTAGCCATAACATATATTCAACATGGAAATATAAGAATTGGAAATAACGTAATAAATAATCCTTCTTTTCATATAAATAGAAATATGGAAGATCATATAAAATGGGCAGATGGATCAAAAATATTAAAACACATACAAAAACATAAAGAAAGTAAAGATGATTATGAGTTGTTAGGAAATTAATATTATAATCACCTTAACGTATATTATATATAAAATCACACATTCACAAAAATTTTACAATTCTTTATAGGCGATTTGATAATATATACAAAGATACATACATATATATAAATATATATATATATATATATATATATGTATTATTTAGAAATATATACACATATATATATATATATATATATATATATTTTTTACAATTTTTATTTTATTTTATTTTATTTTATTTTATTTTTTTTGTATTTATATTTGTTGTTTTATCGTTTGAATTTTTTACAACTTTTTAATTAAAACACCCAAAATTAAAAAAAAAAAAAAAAAAAAAAAAAAATTAATTTATTCAAATAATTAAAAGAATTTAAAACAGATATATCTCCCTTTTTTATGAATATATTACAATATATATGCATATACATAATACCTTGATATAATATAATGAAAAAATGTTTCATCTTAAAATTACATATAGGAAAAAAAAAAATAATGTGTAATAAAAAAACATAAACATAATATAAATAACAATATAATATGCACAAAATATGTTTGTTTATTTTGAAGATAAAAAAATATTATATATTTTGTTATAATATAATATGTTATACATTTTATATTATATTTTTAAAATAAATAAATATATACATATATATATATATATATATATATATATATATATATAATTTATAATAAAATTTCTTACAACAATTATTATTATAAAACATATATTTTTTTTTTTTTTTGAAATACCAACAACCAAGTAATATCTATATATTTTTATATATATTTATAATATATATATAATATATTATATACCACCTCAGTCACTTAAGCATATAAAATAAAATAAATGTTGTAGCTTTTTCAAATAAAAATAAATTTTAAATTTTAAAAAATAATGACATAAGAAAAAAAAAGGTTTTATAAAATGAAAATAATATTTGTGAAAAAAATAATACTTTTTTAACATAATAAAAAAAATGTATTTAAATATAAATATATATATATTATATATATTTTATATTTAAGTATGCATAGTTCTGTATATTCGTAATATATATATATTATTATATAATATATATATATAATATATATATATATATATATATATATATATATATATAATAATAATATATTATTATAATATATTTATAAAAAAAACTTCTTTCTTTATTATATTTCTTTATATATAAGGAATTTATAAGAGAAAATAATATATATATATTATATTTATGTATTAAATAAAAATATACTATATAATTTTAAATACCATCAACATATTATAGTTATTCAATCGTATACTACATATAATTATAAATGTTATATGTACGATGAATTTTTTTTTTAATTTATATATATATATATATATATTAATATATTTATAATATGTATATAATTTTTTTTTTTTTTTTTTTTAAATATTAATTTATAAATATATATATATATATATAATTAATAATATATTTTATATTAAACTTAAATTTTAATTTAACAAAAAAAAAAAAAAAAAAAAAAATAATAATAAAAATTTTATTTACAAAATAGGTAAAAATATAATATATATTAATTATATAAACGTATTATTTATATATATAATAATATTTATTTTTTTTATTTTTATATAATTTTTAAGAAAAATATAAAAATTATAAAAATAATTATATAATATATATATTATATAAACTTTTTTATAAAAATAATTTCCCCATTAAATAAAAATTACTCTATAATATTAAACAATTGTTGTTTAATTATAAAAATAATATATTTATATATTTATTTTAAAATTTCAAAAAAAGTTTTAATTTTTACTTAAAATAAATAATGGAAAAATCAAAATTAGCAAAGGTTGAAAAAGTATTAGGAAGAACAGGAAGCAGAGGAGGTGTTATACAAGTAAGGGCACAATTTATGGGAGATTCAGAATTAGCAGGAAGATTTTTAATTAGAAATGTTAAAGGTCCAGTAAGAGAAGGTGATATCTTAGCCTTATTAGAAACTGAAAGAGAAGCAAGAAGATTACGTTAATTTTTTTTTTTTTTTTTTTTGAATGTATCAGAATGTAGTAAAACTATGTATGTATTTTTTTTTCATCTCCACATACAAAAAAAAAAAAGAAAAAGAAAAAGAAAAGAAGAAAAAAGACCAAAATAAAGTGAAATAAAATAAAATAACTATGAAAAGATGG
>NC_041706.1:2380038-2382538 GCF_900097015.1 Plasmodium sp. gorilla clade G2
AAAGACAGAACAAAATTAATAATATATCCTTTTATTTATTTTCATAAATAAAAAAAATAAAATAACATTTCATATTTTAATAAAATTATTAAGTTATATTTGTTAAATAAAGAATATAACAAAATATATAACAAAATATATAACATTTTTATTTTTTTTAGCAACAGTTATGTAGATACGCTATCTATATGTATTGTGCATAATTATACCATTTAAAGAAAAAAAAAAAATTAAACAACGTGAATGCATAAAAAGGATGGTATCTTAAATAGGATTATTTTGAACAAAAAAATAAAATATATAAATAAATAAATAATATTAAAATGATAAATATATATATATATATATATATATATATATATTTTACTAAAAAGTATGGAAAATAAAAATATTTAAAACTAGTATACAAAAAAGAAAAAATATATAACATCATATAAATTAAAATGATTTTATATTATTATTTTTATATAAATATAAAAAAATTGAAATTATTTGTATCACAAATATTACTTTGTATTTTCCTCTAATATATATATATATATATATGGTCCCCCCTTGGTTAACCTCAAAATTTGAAGTCTTTTTTTTTCTTTTTCTGTTTTTCATCTTTCTTCTCTTTTTTGGGAGGATCAATTTGTGCAGAGGCCATTTTTACCTTATTCGAAATTTCTTCAAATTTATTTAGTTCTTTACGAACATCTTCTATATTTGTAGTAGTAGCAGGTGCATTATTAGGTATTTCAATATGAACATATGGTGTTTTAGGTGTATTTACATTTGTATATGGTGTAATATAACCTTCAGACAAATTAGGTGGTTTGCCTGGAGGGGGTTGTGGAGGATTAATTTTATACCTTACATTTGAAGAAAACAAATTGTTATGTTCTATAGGTATATCTTCCTTTTGTAAAATTGTATATGGTTTCATATTGGCTGTATTAATATAATTATTATTATTATGTAAATATTTAGGTGTGTCATAACCTGATATAAATGATGTTAAATCTACTGATGTAATTCCACTTTCCATATATGGTGTATATGATCCTGCATTCATTTTTGAATTTGTCATAACACTGTAAATACCACTTGAATAATTATTTTTTAATAATTCTTCATTATGTGGATTTAAATTAATATCTGTATTTTTATGATCTATATTTTCATAATCATTAGTATCTGCTTGTTTAATAGTTTTCTTTTTTCCTTTCTTTTTCTTTTTTTTCACTTTACGTTCAACATTATTTATATTATCTTCATTTTCATCATATATATCTCTTTCTTTATCATAATATGCTTCTTCATTATCTTCATCCTGTTCATCATCCACCCCATCATCCTCTTCTTCATCTTCATCTTCACCTTCCTCATTATCTTCTTCTTCATCTGCTTCTTCATCTTCCTCTTCCTGGTCCTCCTGCGCATCTTCTTCGTCTTCATATTTATCATCCATTTCACCCCATAAGAAATCATCTGCATATTTATTATTATTACTATCAGTAACATGTTGAGAAATAAAATTTCCATAAATAATATTTCCAGATTCGTCTATGTTTTCATCTTTTGATATAATATTTTTCGCCATATCAGATGTATGATCATTACCAGATGACACATTTAGTCCTGGTATTTTAAGGTAAGGAAAAGATGGGGGTAGACCATATTTTTGCATATTAATTAGCCAAGGTAAAGGTTCATTTGGTTCTATATTTAGAGCCATTCTTAATTTTTCAGAAATAATACCAGGTCGAAATTTTTTTTTTTTTAATTCAAATTCTTTACCTTCATAATATACTTCTGCAAATTTAACTAGTTTTGGTTTGGTTGCATATTTAAAAAAGGCATCATGTAATGTTTGATAATCTATATCCATAGTATGTAATTTTGGTCGTACTCTATCTCTCATTTTTTGTTTTAAGGATTTCTGTTCTTCTTTTTCTTTTATAGCTTGTCTTATTTCACTAATTTTTGTATCCTCAATATGTGGAGGTAATCTATAAGGTATTTTCTCAATACCTCTTTTTCCATGTAAATATTTTCTTTTTTGACACCATTGTTGTGGTACTGGTATAGAATTTTTTAAACATTTTATCCATACATAAAAGTAAGGATCACTTGAAGTTGTATCCCATACTTCTACTAATTCTGGTTTTGGTGCAAACTCTTTTAATTTCATAACAGATGGTCTTTTTAATAATTTTTTGGCTTTCTTTGAAATATTTTTTTTATACTTCATACTATTTCTATGTTCATCTTCTTCATCATTATCATCTGATTCGGAGTCTTCAAAGTAGGACTTTTGTGCATCTTCAGAAAACTCCTTTTTCTCAATTCCATCCTTACTATTAAGTTTGAATTTTTTAAATACGTCTTCGAAGTTCTCATACAAAGCTTCATCAATATCTACAAGGTTAAATAAATAAATATATATATATATATATATATATATACATATATATATATATATGATTTATATTTATTATGTTTCCATTAGGTAATA
>NC_041706.1:2387538-2460038 GCF_900097015.1 Plasmodium sp. gorilla clade G2
CAAGTAATAACATAAAATATCATCCTACATATCAGAAGAACATTTCATCTAAAACTACATTTACAAGTAATGCTCTTATATTATCTGGTTTTTCTAAAGATGAAGATTATATATCCTTAAATGGAAATAAAATAAATAAACAAATAATATATGATTACATAAAAAAAAATGGAATATGTCCAAATATAGATAACACATTAATGTTAGTTCAGGATTCCTTAAAAAGAGCTATAGAAAGACAAAGATATTTTTTTAGACTTTCGAAATTTTATTTTAATAAACATAAAAACAAAGCTTATAAACGTCTATTAAAACAAATAAATAAAAAATTAATAATAAAATCTGATAAGAACTTTATACTATCTAATGACGAATTTGAATGTAATTCAACAATATCTGAAATTGTAGGATTTAATAAAAATGATTTACAAAATGAATTAAAGTCGTATAAGGTTAGATCTTATGATGATATGGATTTTTATATATTAAAGAATAAAAATAACCTTCAAATACATAATCATAAATATGTAAAATCTGTATATTATAATAAATCATATTATTTTTTGTATTGTCCAAATAATGATGATGAGAATGTTTCAAAAAATCCATTATATTATTTAGGAGGTTATCATAATAACAATCAAAAAAATGTGAAACCACCCCTTCAAAATATTAAAACAAACAATGAATTAATTCGTAATGATCAAATCGAATATGATAGAGAAAATGAAAAACATGTGTCTAGTTCTTTACACAAGAATAAACATATTACAGTTAGAGATGTTAGTGTTCAGTGTAATGAAATACGTTCTAAAAAAGAAAAACCAAATAAGGACATGGATATAAAATGTTATAGATATTATAGTCCTTATACAATACCTAAATTAAATAAAGATGAATTTATAAATTTAGGTGACATAAAAGATTTTAGCATATCTGATTACATGTCAAGGTATATGAAAAATAATACACATGATAAAAATCATATATGTTGTTTAAATGAAATTATGAATCATAGACATATTTGTGATTTACAAAATTTTAGCCACAATAATCATATAAGACATAATTGCAATCATATATGTAATTTAGAACATCATAATGAAAAAAAATATGATGTAGAAGAAAAACCAACAGATAATTACATTCAACAGAGCTCATCAAATATAGATTTGGATGATAACTATAAAGGTTCTTATATAAGATGCAAATGTTTAGAAAGAAATATGTTCAATAATCACCATCTTTATTGTACTAATCATTTGTGTAACCTACCTTACTACAACCATCCTTTAGATGCTTATATAAATCAGAATAATGTACATTGCTTTTATCATCATCACCCACATTATATGCTACATAATGTTAATGAAATGAACCTTAAGAAATGTATAGGCAATATAGATAATAGAAACATATGTCATATGTATTTAAATGATGACGTATCGAATATTTACATGAATAAAAGAAATACGGATGAGTACAATACAGTGCAAAATAATAAAAATAGGAGTAACATATTTTGTAATAATAATGAGGATAATAAGGAAGATGGATATAATAGTAAAAATTATTGCAAAATAGATGAGAAAAATGAAGAAGAAAAGAATATGGAAAATCAGATCCAGAAGAAGGTAACAAATAATGCTAAAAAAAAGAAGAAAATGAAGGTAAAAAAAAATAAGATAAATAAAAAAAAAAATAAGAGAGAAAAAAAATTCATGAAAAAAATAAAAAATTTATTAAATAAAAAAGCAGTATTAAAATATATTAAAAAAATTTCATTATCTTCATCTTCTTCTTCTTCATCTTTTATAACACAAAAAAATAATTGTAGAAAAAAATGCTCAAGCACAAATAATAAAGATAATAATTGCAATCAAAATACATTTTCTGATATAAAAAATAGCAATAGTTTAGATATATCATGTAATGAAAATAATGTTATACCTTATAATAAAGAATATAATACTTATTATTCTAATAGTACTCATCTCAATTGTTTAGGCTTGAAAGGTAGTTGCGACAGAATACCATATTCTCCTATGATATTTAATAATAACATTGATATGGAATATACATCAAAAAACAATGAACATTCTGATATTAAAAATAATGAGGTATACTGCATAAAATGTAAAGATGATCTTCAAAAGAATAAAATGAATAATATTCACTTAGATAAATTAAAAATAAACAAGAATAACAAATATAATCTTATAGACAAAATTAAATCATATTTAAATACTCAAAACAAAAATAAACCAAAGGAAATATTAAGATCTAATATAAAAAAGTACTCATTATTTTGGATACATAAATATTATAGAATATGTAAAATGTGGCTAAGAGAAAAAATGAAAAGAAGAAACGAAAGGTTTTTATGGTATAAAAAATGGACAATGAAATCGAAAAATGAACAAGAACAAATATATAAAAAACATGAAAACAAAAAAAATATAAGTAATATATTTAAAAATTCTAATACTTTAAATCCAAATATATTACAAGAAGATAAGACCATAGAAGAACAACAATGTATTAATGATTATGAAAATGATGGTATACAACACTCTGAAATATTTAATTTAAAATATAGACATGATTGCATTAATAAGGATATGACAAGTAGTCAAAGTTTTATAATGAATCATGAAACAGTAGATGAAAATAATAATGATGAATATATAAATAATGTAGAATTAAATATACAAACAGAAAACAATAATTTTAATCCTATATCTACACAAAAAATGGATGATAATAAAATATATAAAGAATCTGAAATGGACAGAGATGCATATGTACACCAAGAACAGCATAATATTATGATCAATTATGATAATGTTTCAAGAAATAATCAAGTAGGATTAGAACAAAGTTGTAACATAGATATGTTAAATGAAAATAATTTATATCATATTAATAATAATAATAATAATTATATCATTAATAAGATAGAAGAAGATGTGGATAAACCATTATGTGTAGAAAGTACAAATAAAAATTTTAGTTTTTCAAATATTGAAATCAATGATTCTTATAAAAATGAGGAATTTCAAAATGTATCTTATGTGGATAATGATAGAAATTTTGTATTAAATGAAAAGGTAAATTATATGAATAATATGGATAACATAAGCAATATGAATTATATGGATAATATGGATAATATGAATAATATGGATAACTATTATTATGGTGTAAATAATAATATGCAAATATATCAAGATAATAATAACCTTTCCAATGATTTCCATCAACACAGAGAAATATTATTGAACAATAGTAATATAAATGAAAATAATATGATGCATCAATATTCATCAGCTAATTATGAAAATAAGAATATAGATATGCAACCTTTCAATAATTATGCCATATCAAATAATAATATAAATTATGATATAATAAATTCTGTGGAAGAACATATAGAATCTTCAAACTATAATTCTTTAAACGCAAATTTTCCTAACATTATAAATGAAAATTATGTTCATGAGAATATAGAGGATAATTCAAATAGAATAAGAAATTTTGTTTTGAATAATAACATAAAGGAAGAAGAAGATATTTGTTTATTAAAGTATGAAAATAACTATAATGCAGAATCAGATCAAAATATTAACATAACAAATAATGATAATATGAGTTACAACAATAATGTGTCTAATAATTATTCTACAAATTTTTTTAAAAATAGAGGTTGTGTCTATGTAGATGGAAATGTGAATAACGAAAACATTTATTATGGACACCAAAATATATATGTTCAAAATTTAATACATGAAGATCAAAATATTTATGAGCAAAAAAATGTGGATATGAAAATTGAAGAAACTATACCAAATGTGGTAAAAAATAATGAAAATGATAGAATGATCGAACATTTGCCTTCATTAAATTTAGAAGATACGAATATGGAGGAATATAAATTAAAATTTGATATGAGAAGTAGGTCTATATCAAACGAAGAATTTAATTTTATGAATATAAATAATAATAATAATGATATCCCAATTACATGTGATAAGAAGGAAAATGAACACAATATGTATTACATTCATGATGATAAATCAGAAGAAAAAGTATCCTGTAATATTATTAAATCAGAAGAAGAATCAAATAAAAATTTGGTAGATATGAATAAGTACAATTTGTATTATAGTTGTAAAGGAAATGAAATATCAAATGTGAATACAAAAGGGGTTACTACAAATGAAGAGGATATAATGCACTCCAATAATGATAATATAAATTATATAAATGATGAGAACATGAATAGTAGTAATATATATAACAATGTATCTAATGTGAAAGAAATTGGTACTAACGTATATAATGATATACATCCAAATGATGGAGAAAATTTGCATAATCCTTTAGAAGAAGTTCATTTTGATCCAAATGAAATAAACTTTGACAATTGTACAAATATAGGAAATGATATGTATGATAAGGGTATAGATTATTTGATAAATTTACAATATAATTTAAAAACAGAATTGGGTTTGGAATGTATGAAGAATGATGAAAATGATGGTGAAAATGATGGTGAAAATAATGGTGAAAATGATGATGAAAATGATGATGATGAAGGTGATAGTGAAAATAATGGTGAAAATGATGGTGAAAATGATGGTGAAAATGATGGTGAAAATGATGATGAAAATGATGGTGAAAGTGATGATGAAAATGATGGTGAAAGTGATGATGAAAATGATGGTGAAAGTGAGAGTAAAAATGATGATGAAAGTGAGAGTAAAAATGATGGTGAAAGTGAGAGTAAAAATGATGATGAAAGTGAGAGTAAAAATGATGGTGAAAGTGAGAGTAAAAATGATGGTGAAAGTGAGAGTAAAAATGATGGTGAAAATGATGGTGAAAATGATAAAGATAATGATGATGAAAATGATGGTGAAAATGATGGTGAAAATGATAAAGATAATGATGATGAAAATGATGATGAAAGCGACGATGAAAGTGATGACGAAAGTGATGACGAAAGTGATGATGAAAACGATGATGAAAGTGATGATGAAAGCGATGAAGATTATGATGATGAAAGTGATGAAGATAACAATTCTGGAAATCATGTTGAAAATGAAAGAAATAATAATCCAAATGTATATATGAATCATAATTATATAGGAAATGCATATAATAATATCCTTCCATATGAAAATAATAATTTTATGGCTAATTATAATGGGGGTAATGATAATATTAAGAAATATAATAATGAACAAAATTATAATGTTCATAACTATAATAGGAATGATAATTCTCAACAAAATTATAATATGAACAACTATAATATGGGGGATAATAATAGGAACAACTATAATACTGGAAATTCTAGAATAATATACTATAGCATCGTAGATAATAATATGAACAATTATAATACCGTAAATGATAATATGGACAACTATATTATGGTAGATAATAATATGAACCAGTATAATATGGGGGATAATAACATGAACAACTATGATAATGGAAATTCCAACATAATTTACTATAATATGGTAGATAATAATATGAACAGAAATAATATCGTGAATGATAATATGTACAACTACAATACTGTAAATGATAATATGAACAACTACAATAACTTAAATGATAATATGTACAACTACAATACTGTAAATGATAATATTAACAACTACAATAACTTAAATGATAATATGAACAACTACAATAACTTAAATGATAATACGAACAACTACCATACCGTAAATGATAATATGAACAACTATAATAACTTAAATGATAATACGAACAACTACCATACCGTAAATGATAATATGAACAACTATGATACTGGAAATTCTAACATAATTTACTATAATATTATAGATAATAATATGAACAACTATAATACCGTGAATGATAATATGTACAACTATGATACTGGAAATTCTTACATAATTTACTATAATATGGTAGATAATAATATGAACAGAAATAATATCGTGAATGATAATATGTACAACTACAATACTGTAAATGATAATATGAACAACTACAATAACGTAAATGATAATATGAACAACCATAATACGGTAGTTTATAATATGAGCAACTATAATATAGTAGATAATAATATGAACAATTATAATACCGTAAATCATAATATGAACAACTATAATAGGGTAGTTTATAATATGAGCAACTATAATACCGTAAATGATAATATGAACAACTACAATACCTTAAATGATAATATGAACAACTATAATACGGTAGATAATAATATGAACAACTATAATACCGTAAATGATAATATGAACAACTACAATACCTTAAATGATAATATGAACAACTCTAATATGGCAGATAATAATATGTACAACTACAATACCGTAAATGATAATATGAACAATTATAATGATCGTAATAATAATATGTATACCTTTAATGCTGAAAATTATGATATGAATTTATACAACCAAAATAATATTGGTGGCAACGGTTTTAATAATAATGGGATATATAATAACACGAATGAACAGGAAAATAATAACTTTATTCCTCATCACAATGAAATGAATAACAATAATCATAATTCTTATGAATTAAATGAGCAATCACCTTATCATAATGAAAATAATTATGAGGTAAATAATATGCAGCATACATATAACAACCAATACTTACAGAATATGGGTTCTTCTACGGCGAATAGAAATAACATGATGCAAACACCATACAATGAAATTCATGATAATTTATATAGAAGATATGATGATATTCATAATACGAATGATTCTCTAGAATTCTATGTAAACAGATACAATAATTGTCAAAATTGTTCTAATAATACTACTAATAATAACAATAATAATAATAATAATAATAATAATAATAATAATAATAATAATAATACTAATAATAATACTACTACTAATAATAATAATACTACTAATAATAATAATACTACTAATAATAATAATAATGAACAAAATAGTACAATAAATAATACACTACATAATACACACAATCTTATGAAACAAATATTGCGTTTAATCGTAGGAATTACATTAAATATAAGAGTAAGTATACTAACATTATTAATAATATAAACATTAATACATATATATATATATATATTTATTTATTTATTTATTTATATGTTCATAATTTTCATAAGTATTCATATTTTTTTGAATTCTTTTTATTATTTTACAGTTGTTGAAAAATATTCTAGTATTTCATACAGAAACAAGAAGAATCTAGAAAGGGAGTATTAATATAAATATAAAAACATAGTACTAGTGAGAGTACCATAAACAAGAAAACATATGTATATATATATATATATATATATATATAAGATATATTATGATAATGAGATAAAAAATTCTGAAAAAATAATATACAACAAATTAATATTATTTATGTCCCTTAAAATGGTATAATCACATATTCATAAAACTTATAGTAAAATCACAAATCATATTATAAGACAAAATGAAATTAAAAAAAAATTTAATATGTATGCAATAATAATTAAAATAATATAACAGAAGAAAAAGAAAAAGAAAAATGTAATAATAACCCTCTTTTATTTAATAACTCGAATAAATACCATTTTTAAAAGTGGTATTAAAATTTTGATATTCCTTAAAGGAACATATGTGCCACACATTTATATTATAAAAAAAAAAAAAAAAAAAAAAAAAGAAGTTATTTAAATTCAAAATATATATATATATATATATATATATTAAAAAAAAAAATAATATTCAATTACATTTCTTGAAAAATTATATGAATTAAAAAAAAAGAGAGAGAGAAACAATTATCATACATACTTCAAAATATATTTGGATTGTCCAAAAGTTTAATATTTACACATATCTTTAGGAATATTCAAAAAAAAAAGCAGTATCATAAAATATAAACAAACAGCAGTTGTCTTTTAATTCGAGTTGTCAATATTTTTTTATATAAAACAATCTTTTCTTTTCTTTTTTTTCTGTTACACAAATAAAAAAATAATATAAACAAAAAAAAGAAATTATATGCATAGAATATTCATATTATTTTATTATTATGCATAATAGTATTAAAAAAACATTATTTCTATATTAGAATATAATATACATACATTTTCATGTCTATAATAATTCTATGAACACATAACAATATATGTCGAATTTTTTTTTTTTTTTTTTTTCTTTTCCTTTTTTTTATTTATTATATGAATATAAATATAAATATATATATATATACATATAAGTTTACACAGCTTATTTTTTTATATAACAAAAATTGACACTTATAATTTTTTAGATCTATATATAAACATATATGAATACTACAACATTTAAGATATATATGAATTTTATATCCTTTTAATCATATTTTTTATTATTTTATTATTTTTATTATTTTTTATTATTTTTATTATTTTTTATTATTTTTATTATTTTTTATTTTATGATCAGTGAACTAAAACATATAACGAATATTATATATAAATTATATAGAAAATAATTTTTTTTATATTGCTATTATTATTATTATTTTTTATTTTTTTTTTTTTTGTATATAAACAAGGGATACCACAATATAAATAAATAAGCATTAATGTATTATATATAATATATATATAAATGAATGCTTGTTTGCTCTATTATATACAATAATATATATATATATAATAAAGAGAAATACAATTTTCATTATTTATTATTTTTTTTAAGGGTAATTATATTTTTCATAATATAGTGTTATGTTATTATTATTAAAATAAAAACTTTATGTATATATATGTGAAATAATATAATATTGTTAAAAATTAGAATGGAAACATTCCACTTAAATATAATAGTAACATTAATTCTAAGTTCTCTTTTATAAATATATAAAATATATAGTAAATATTATTCTTCAAATAAAAAAAATAAAATAAATTATACATGGTATCATTTTTTTGTAGGTAAAAATAAATAAATATAAATATATATATATATATATATATATATATAATTCATATTTGTTTTATTTAATTTTATTTTATTTTTTGGGTGTTTATATATTATCGTGTAATATTTTAGTTTTATTTTATTTTGTTTTTTTGTATGAAAATTAGCTTAATTAAAAGAATAGGCATTAAGCATATTAATAAATCATTTTGTACATATAGTAATAAAAAATTGTCAAAGATGGATATTAAAAATATAAAAGAGAATTTAAAAAGCATGAAGGATGCATATGATCCTAAGGAAGTAGAATCAAAGTGGTATAGTTTTTGGGAAGAAAATAATTATTTTAAACCCAAAAAAGAATTAATAGAAGAAAATAAGAAGAATGAAGAACATATAAAGAAATTTGTTATTGTATTACCTCCACCAAATGTAACAGGTACGTTACATATTGGTCATACATTAACAGTAGCTATTCAAGATTCTTTAGTTCGATATAAAAGAATGAAAAATTATTTAACATTATATATACCAGGAACAGATCATGCTGGTATAGCAACACAAACTGTTGTAGAAAAGATGTTATATAAAAAAGAAAAGAAAATAAGACAAGATTATGGTAGAGAAGAATTTGTTAAAAAAATATATGAATGGAAAGATTTACATGGAAATAAAATTAATAATCAGATGAAGAGGATTGGTGCTTCTGTTGATTGGTCAAGAGAATATTTTACTATGAATGAAAATTTATCAAATGCAGTGAAAGAAGCTTTTATAAAATTTTATGAAAGTGGATTAATATATAGAGATAATAGATTAGTTGCTTGGTGTCCTCAATTAAAAACTGCTTTATCAGATATAGAAGTAAATCTTGAAGAAATTAAAAAACCAACCAAAATAAAAATCCCATCCTTTGATCATTTAGTTGAAGTAGGTGTTTTATATAAATTTTTTTATCAAATAAAAGATAGTGAAGAGAAAATAGAAATAGCAACAACTCGTATTGAAACCATGCTAGGAGATGTTGCTGTAGCTGTACATCCAAATGATAAAAGATATGCACATTTAATAGGTAAAGAAATTGTCCATCCATTTATTCCTAATAGGAAAATTATTATTATTGCAGATAATTTTGTTGATATGGAATATGGTACTGGTGCTGTGAAAATTACTCCAGCACATGATAAAAATGATTATGACATGATGAAAAGACATAATTTACATTATATAAATATTTTTACATTAGATGGTCATATTAATGAAAATGGTGGGAAATTATTTGAAGGTCTACATAGATTTGAATGTAGATTTAAAATTCAAGAAGAATTAAAGAAATTAAATTTATTATCAGATAAAGTACCTAACCCAATGTCTTTACCACTTTGTTCAAGAACAAATGATATTATTGAATATATGCTTATACCACAATGGTATATGAATTGTTCAGAATTAGCTCACCAAGCTATGGAAAATGTTAAGACAAAAGAGTTAGAGATCATACCATCTCAACATGTAAACACATGGTATTATTGGTTGGAGAATGTTAGAGATTGGTGTATATCAAGACAGTTGTGGTGGGGCCATCGTATACCAGCTTATAAAATTGTATTTAAAAATGAAGTTAATCACAATACTGATGAAATCAACCATACAAAAAATAATAATAATAATAATAATAATTTAGAAGAATCAAACGAATTGTGGGTTGTTGGTAGGTCTTACGAAGAAGGGTTGGAAAAGGCAAAAACTCTTGTAGGTGATAATAAACCGTTCGATTTAATACAAGATGAAGATGTTCTAGATACTTGGTTTTCATCATCTTTGGTTCCATTTAGTTCATTAGGATGGCCAAATGAAACTGAAGATTTAGAGACATTTTTTCCTAATACCATATTAGAAACTGGTCAAGATATATTATTTTTTTGGGTAGCTAGAATGGTTATGGTTTCTTTACATTTAATGAAAAAATTGCCATTTAAGACCATTTATTTGCATGCAATGATTAGAGATTCTCGAGGTGAAAAAATGAGTAAGAGTAAAGGAAATGTGGTAGACCCTTTAGATATAATTGATGGTATTAGTTTGAATAAATTACATGAGAAATTGTATGAAGGTAATTTACCAGAAAAGGAAATAAAGAGAGCAATTGAATTACAAAAAAAAGAATTTCCAAAAGGTATTCCAGAATGTGGTACAGATGCATTAAGATTTGGATTGTTAACCTATCTTAAACAAGGAAGAAATGTAAATTTAGATATTAATCGTATTATTGGATATAGACATTTTTGTAATAAATTATGGAATGCAGTAAAGTTTTTTTTAAAAACATTACCAGATAATTATGACAATTATAATATATTAATTGATAAACCTCAATATGTAGAAAAATTACAATGGGAAGATAAATGGATTTTACATAAATTAAATGTATATATAAAAAATGCAAATGACAATTTTGAATCGTATAATTTTTCAGAAGTTGCATTTGCTTCTTATAATTTTTGGTTATATGATTTGTGTGATATTTATTTAGAATTAATTAAACCACGTTTAAATACAGATTCGCATGATAATTCTATGAGTACATTAAGAGAAAAACATGATATGAATAATGTAGAGAAAAGAGAAGATGTTGAAAAAAATGATAATAATATTGAATCTGTTAATACAAACCATATTAATGAAACAAATAAATGTGACAATTATCTAGATGGATATGGAGCTAATAAAACATTACATGCTTGTTTAGATTATGGATTAAGACTTTTACATCCAATATCTCCATTTATTACGGAAGAATTATATCAGAAAATATCATCAGAGCCTTACAAATTTAATTCTATATCATTAGCAAATTATCCAGAACATATTAATGTATGGCATAATGAAAATATCAACACTGAAATGAATAAATTTATGAATATTGTTAAACAATTTAGATCATTTATATCTACTTTAGAAATCCCTCCAAAAACAAAATTGAACTGTTTTATTGCTGCTAAACATGAAGAAGATAAAATATTTATTGAAAAGGTAAGAACCAAAATTGAAGTGTTAGCGAAATTATCTTCATTAAGTGTTATTAATTATAATGTAGACGATTTATCGGATGATTTAAAATTACAAGTAAAAAAATGCTTAAAAGATATTGTTTCGAATCAATTTATTATTTATGTACAATCAAGTGAAGAATATCTGAAACCATTATTAAGTAGTATGTTAAATAAAAATAAAAAATTACAAGCTTCATTAGATTCTTATTTGAAAAAAATGAATGATCCAAATTATGAGCAAAAAGTTCCTGAACAAGTCAGAAGTATGTATAGTGAAAAAGTTGAGGAATTAAATTCTCAAATATTGTCTATATCGAATATAATATGTGAAATAAATGAATGTTTAAAGAATGCATAGAAACAATTATATGTTAGATCATTAGAAATAAATATCATATATATAATGTTTATAATATGATTCCATATGTAAATTTTAAAAATATCAAATTTGTGAAAAATGTGTATTTCATAAAATTAAGCGATGATTTTTATTAAATATATAGAAGCAATATATCTAAATATAATATAAGATATATATGAGAAATAAAAAAATAAATAAAATAAAAATAATTCATGAAATGTATCACATAAAATAATAACATATATATAGATATATATATATATATATATATAATATATTTTATACTTTTTGTTGTTATCATTTTTGTGTAATTAAATATAAAAAAAATTTATATTATGTGGTTGTATTATTTTAAAAATAAATCATGTTAATAAATATATATAAATATTTATATATATATATATATATATATATATATATATTATATATATATATTGTAAACTTCCTTTTGTAGTATTCATTTAATTTATTTTCTTATTCATCAAGTGCTCATCTATAAATGAAAAAATAAGTGGTATATTACACCCTTGAATTTGTTGTACTATTTCTCCATTTTTCAATATGATATAAAAGGGTCTAGAATTATTATCATAATTTTTTAATGAGGCCACAGTTTGTGCACATATAGAAAATAACTTGACATTTTCAGAAAAGAATAAATTGTTTTTATATATTTTATTTATCATTTCAAAAGTAAAAATACATGGTCCACACCATCTAGTATAAATATCTATTATATAAAGAATATCATTCTTATCATCAAATAAGTTTTTATATTCTTCTTCGTTGTTTATATCCACGTAAATTTTATCGTCCGTTCTTTTCATTTTTATTTAAAATTTAAGTACTATATAAAAAAATATATGTAATTATATATAACATGTGTCCAAAAAAAAAAAATTAATATAGTATGATATAATATAATGTAAAACATATGTAATTATAAATAAATAAATATATATATATATATTAAATTATTCATAATAATTAAATTAATTCTATTATGCTAAGACTAAGATAATTACTGAAATAAGCAGTTTGAGGTATATATGACATTTTTTTAGAAATAAAATGTTCAAAAAAATAAAATAAAAAATAATACATATGTTCGTATAAATATATTCATACATATATTATATACATATTTGCATTAATGTTAAAACAAAAAATAAATGAATTAAAATTATATATTTAAAAAAAAAAAAAAAAAGACACCCAAAAAAAAAGGAGCAAAGTAACAATTAAGTTGATAAATATATAATTTATTAAAGGAAGATTTTTTTTTTTTTTTTTCAAGAAAAGAATGAAAATAACTTCTCTTCAATAGAATGATCATCAATCTTTAATACATTATTAAAATGAAATATGTCCAAATTATTTTGATCCTCTTCTTGTTTTGTGTTTATTATATTATTCAGTGTATTTCCTTGTAAAAATAAATAATATAATAAATATGTATTTTTCATGACATGGTGTACATTTGATCGTATGTGTTTCTGGTATATAATATGGTTAAGGTTATCTAATTTATTTAGTTCTACTAATATATCATCAATTAAAAATTTAAATGATATATTTTTCAATATATTATTATTTTTTTCTTTTTCATTGTGTACAGAATTGTTATATGATTTATATAATTTAAGAAGTAATGGATGAATATTTTGTTTTTGTGTGTATTCATCTTTAGATATATTATTATTATTACTATTATTACTATTACTATTATATTTATTTTCATTATATACATTATAGGTTTGTTTATATATATCTATAAAATAAAACGTTGATTTAATATAATATGATTTATTTCTTTTATATATAGAAATAAGTTCTTCATAAAACGATTTATTTGTAATATTATTTTTATCTAAGACTTGTTCACAAAAATATAAATCAAACAATAAGATATGATATAATTCTGTAATTTTTTTATTAAATAAATTTTTATTTTGTTCTTTGTCTATTTCTATTATGTATATATCTTTAACCTTTTGTAAAAACGTAAAATATATTTCATATATTTTCTTTTGAAGTATTGTTTTTATAATAAATATTATAATATTTTTATATTGTTCGGTTGTCATAACTTTTTCTATATATATAATAAATATATTTGAAAATATAAATATGTTTAATAAATGACAATTGATTTTATCACATAATATATGTTCCATATTAGAATTTAATAACATAGGTAGATAATAATACAAATGGCATTTTAAATTATCAAAATATTCTGAGCAAAAACATTTCATGCATATCTTAAAAATATTATATACTATATAAAAAAATATAGACTTCATATCATTAAGACAAAAATTAGGTTCAATATTGTAATTACTATTATTATTATTATTATTATTAATATGAACATTTTGGTTATTATTAAATATATTTGATATAACATTTGATTGAGTATATATTCGAGTATTTTTTAAATTATCTAAGAAATTGTTAAATTTATATTTATTATTATATCTTAAAAGATTAACATAAAAATAAAATTCTTTGTATTCCTCATCATTAAAATCATTACAATAATTCATAGGAACAAATTGAGTCTCATGAAGACTATTTTTATTTATTTCATCAGTGCTTTTTACCTTATCATTATTTTTAAGATCAATATTTAAAGAAATGTCATCATCATTTTGTTTTAACAAATTTAATAATATATCATAACCTTGAAAAGTGTCATTAATATCTGTTGTATTAGTTTTTATATTATCATAATTATTTAAAATATTTATAAATATATCATACATTTGCTGAAAATTAGAAAGATCCTTATTTTTATTCATATATAAAAAGTCCACATTTACAAAGGTATTCATTTTTTTTATTTCAATAAAGAGTATAAGTTTATAAGCTGAAAATAAAAGTGGGTGTATTTTCTCTTTTATTATATTTTTAAAAGCACTGTTAAAATGATTTTCTTTTGTGATATTATTATTATTATTTAATAAATGTTGTGATAAATAATTCTGAGATTTTTTTTTATATTTCATATATTCTGTATTATTAGAATTTTTGTGTACATTGCAAAATTCACTATATATGATATTCAAATCGATATTATAAAATTCATAATAAAAATAAAAAGCATTTAGAAGAAAAGAAAAAAATATTTTATCATGTATAGAAAAGTAACTATTATTATCATATGTTAAAAATGTTGTTACATGATATGAAAAACTTTTAAAAAATTTGAGGAGAACATTTTGCCATTGATCTATAGGTTTGTTATCAAATAGTGGTATTAAACTTATTGATTTATTAAAAAAGAGGAATAAGAAATAATTAAATAATTCTTGATTTATATTTATTAAATAATTATTATTAATAATTGAAGAATTTTGTAATGGTTGAACGAAAGGTTTAAAATATATTTCTGGTTGTAAGATAGTTGATTTAATTTCATTGTATAATAATTTAATATTTGTATATTCATTAAATAAGAAATCTATACTTATAATATTATAATATTCATTTGTGTAATAATAATTATGTAATAAATCGATAATATATTTGTATATATTTCTAATACATTGATTATAATGTTTATATAAAAGAATAAAATTTTCAACTGTATTAGTATTCAAAATTTTCTCTTTTATATCTTCTATATTATTAATATGATAATTAAAATATTCCTTATTTTTTTCTATACTATTTTTTATATTTTCTTTATTATTATATATATCTTGTAAAATAAATATTTCATTTTTCATATATTGTAAAAAGTTATTTTCAAATGATTCCACAATATCTAATTCATTTTCATTATTTATGTGTGTCTTGACATTATTATCAATGTGTTTATATATAGATTGATTTTCACATATTTCATTTTTATCATAAGTGATATTATCACTATAATTTTTTTTTTTTTTATCCTTTTCATAAATATCTTCATATATGTTTTGATTATTTTTAATATGTTCATGTAAAAGTGGACAGCTATTATCAATAAGTAGTAATAAAATATATTTTGTATTTAATAATAAATATAATATTTTTTTGAAATATAGTTGTAATTTATTAAAGGTAAGATATTCATTGTTATTACTATTATTATTATTATTATTACTATTATTATTATTATAATTATTGTTGTTGTTTAATTCATTTTTTTGTATTGTATTTCTATTTGCTTCATTACATTTGTTGAATGTTTTATTTTTTTTTTTCTTGTTAATAAAATTGTGTATTAATTTTAATCTAGCCATTAAAATGGCTTGAAATAAATTACTCATTTGATTGTTATTTATATCATTTTCTTTTATATTTTCTTTATTTTTAAGAATAAAGTTTATAATATCTGTATTTTTGTTATTATAAAATATGAGTAAAATCATTATTGATTTTATAATTGTTTGGAAATTACAAGAATGTTTATATGTTAAATTATAAAAACAGCAATGTATTAATTTTAATATGACATTTGAAAAATGATGTTTATATTTACTTACAAAATTGTTTAGATAATAATTACAATTTCGTTTTTTAAAAATGTTCATATATATATTTTGTATTTTTTCATTTTTTAATATAGACTTTAAAACTATTAGGGATATAAATATATCTCTATAAATTTTATTTATACAATATATATAATTTTCTTCTTCCATTTTTTTATTAATATCAAAATATATATTATTAATATAATTATTTAAATAAAAACAATCATAATTTAGTAGTATATCTTCTTTTATATCATTCTTATTAATCAAATAATCATATTTTATTATCATACTGTCTTCTTTTGTATTAATAAAAGCATCTTCATTTATTATTATATTATTCATTATATATCCTAAACCTTCTTTTCCTTCTTTATTTTTCTTTTCAAAAAAAAATGGATTTTCAAATAAAAATTCATACTTGTCATATTTTTTCAACCACACTTTTTTTACAATATCCTTTTCAATCTCATTTAATTCATTCTTATATATATCTTGAATCTTAAATACTTGACTAGCTTTTACGTCATCTATTAATTTATTATAATTACTAATAATATCTTCTAAGTTTTTTTTTGTTTTCTCAACACAACCATATATTTTCTTAATCCTAATAGTATTATCAATAACATTATTACTTTCTTTTTTTAAAAATTCTTTTATATCATCTTCCTTCTCAATTATTTCGTCTCTTAATTTGTCAATATATTTTATAGTTTCATTATGGTCATAAGATTTAAATAAGCCATCAATGTCAACTTTCATTTCGAAGTTGAATAAGAACAAAAAAAAAAAAAAAAAAAAAAAAAAAAAAAAAAAAAAAAAATAGCCAGCAAAATATTTACATATATATATATAATATATATTAGGATGTAAATCTATGTAAATACTTCACATAAAATAAAAAAATTCATGTTTATATTTCTTATATTTTCAATCAGGAAAATAGATATAATATGTTTATGGCATAATTAAATTACACATTGTTTAACAAGTCGAAGGAAAAAAAAAAAAAAAAAAAAATATATATATATATATATATATATAATAAATTTTAATATATATGCAACTTTTTTTTAACTTTTTGGCAATATTTATACATATTATATGATTGACAGAATATATAAAAAATAATTAAAATATGTACAAAAAAAAACAAGAGAAAAAAAAAAAGAAATAAATATATAAATAAAAAAAAATATATATAAATATATATATGTATATATGCATATATTTAAACCCATATATTATATTATTTATTTTTAGAATTTTTTCTCCTAATTCATTATATTCAATTAAAAAAAAAAAATAATAATAATAATATGTGATTATGAAATATATATATATATATATATATATATATATATATTTATTTATTTATTTATTTTATGTAAAACCCTCAAAAGGGATCTTAATTTTTTCTTTTTTATATAACAGATGAGTGAATTTAAAGTAGGATCCAAACTAAAAGAACAAGTAGTCTGTACAATGCAACCCTTAATATTATGCTTACATAAATACAATGATGATATAACAAAATGTATACCTGAAATTAATATATTTGAAAGAACTTGTAGTAAGAAGGTAAATTATGTTCATGATAGGATTGGCCTAGATGATACCAGAAATACTTTATATACAGGGAAAAAATCTATCTAATCATAAATATATAGAAATAAATATAATCTTTTAATTTCTTATTCATATTTATTTTATATTATTTCTTTTATTTTTTTTTTTGGTTTCATTTTACAAGTGTACAATAAAAAAAAAAAAAAAAAAAAAAAAAACACATAGATATATATATTATATATATATGTATTTGTTGTAAAACAAAGTAATTTTTGTTTAATAATTAAAAAAATAATAATAATAATTCATTAGAATTTATTAAAAATCTTTTGTATAATTAGAACAATAAATAATAAAAAAAAAAAAATATATATGTAAAAATAAATATGTATACACATATTTATAGATATATATATATATATTAAAACATAAAATAGAATGAAAAAATTTTATGAAAATTGTGATGGAATGTATAAATAATTCAAAAAAATATTGGAATATTCCAAACCCCAAATGCAAAAAAAAAAAAAAAATTACATATATATTAAAATTAATAATATTTTATATATAGACAAGAATATTAAGAGGCACATAAAAATATGTAAAAATGTAAATATATAAATATATATAAATACATAAATTTATAAATTAATAGAATAAAGTATTAATACAAAATGAAACATATTACATAATATATATATAAATATATATGTATGGTTAACAAAAATTGCAAATATTATATATATAAATATATATATATATAATTTTTTGGTGGTTATAAAAATAGGATTTTTACATATAAAAAAGGAAAAAAAATACATATATAATATATATATATTTATTTATTTAATATATATATTTGTATGTATTTAATATGGTCGTATATAATTTTAGTCGAGATATGATCTTCTCTGAAATTTACTTGAATTGTTAAATGAAGTGTAGTCATCCATTTTATTAGGTCTATTTGATCTATTTTTAAGGTCCATATATTGAGATGAATCGTTATGCATTTTATAATCATGAGGCATATTAGGTGCATGATATTTAGGGTCTTTATCATAATCGTGAAATCTCCAAAAGTTTGGTTTAAATATTCTCATTTTGGATGAAGGATTATATTCATTGTATGAGTTTGCACCTGACATGTTCATAATATTTTGTGATTGTAATAACTTTTTGGTATTTTTTGCAACTCTGTTTTTAAATTTGACAATATGATAATTATATACGTATATAGCAGTTACAGATATGAATAATATAGAAACGATAATAGCTCCTTCTGTTCCAAAGACATTAGCTATTCCTTCATACATATAAAATACTACATGTCTAAAGAATGTTTTTCCATATATTGATATTTGTTGATATCCAAATATCATAAATAATGCTAATATAATTAGGAAAAGGAAACTGGCATGGAATTTCTTGAAATATACAACTAATGATATAATAAATAATAATATAGCTATACCGAAATAGCATACAATTCTATGTAAAAATTGTTTTCTAATAATTGGATAATATACATTATATATATCATTATTTAACCATCTATTAATTACTTTACTCATTAAATCTTTTGAAATTCTTTTATAATTTTTATTTGTACTACTATATTTTTCGTCTAGATTTGATTGTATTTTATTTTCTCTTTGATTTTTTATATAAATATTTTCAATATTACTTGAAAGTACTATTAATGCTCTATTATATAAAGTACTTTTTAAAGAACTCCATAAATAATATTTATGTATTTCTCCTTTGATTCCATTTTTTAATTCGTCTAATGGTTGTTGACAAGTTATTTGTATTGCTTTTAAGTTTTCATCTTTAATAAATTGATATACTTCATCTGTTAATTTTAAAAAGTTTTTATATTCACTATTCCAAGAATCTTCATTTGCACAATATATATCCATATATTTCAATTCTTCTTGACCTTTTAAATTTAGAAAAATATCTTGTAATACTAATTCGTCTAATGGGAAATTAAAATTTTCTAAGAAATTTTTTTTTAAATTACTTTTATGCATATTAAATAAAGCACTTGTTTTATCCCTACAATGATTATGCCATTTTTCCATAGCTTTTTGTTTTAATAATTTTATATCATCATTTAAAACATTTAAATATTCATCATTAATATCTTTTTCTTCTTTAGCAAAATCAGATAATGTTAATGTATATGTATTAATAGCTTCAGATGTCCATTTATCTAATACTGTATAAAACATATTTTTATTTTTAAAATATTCAGTAATATTTTCAGTATTTTCAGCTAATACTTCAAATACTTCTTTACCTTTTGATACAGCATTTGAAAAATAGGATTTTAATCTATTTTCATTTAAGGTCATATTCTTTTTTTTTAGAAAATAAAATTCTTGAAATGTATTATTAATTAAAGGATTACATATATTATCTTTATAATAAATTAAATCTAATTTATCTGAATTTTTAGATAATTTTTTTTCTAAATATTTAATTAAATTATAACTAACTGATTCAAAAAAGGTTGTAAGATCTTTTTGTTTTATTGGATATTGATCACTTTTCATTTTAACATCTTCAACAACAATTTGTAATGCATCTTCACATGCAATTTTACAAAATTTTCTAATATTCATTTCACCTAATTCTAACATTTCAATTTTTATTTGATCTAATCTTTCATATAAATTATTTTCAATATCTTTAATTAATTCTTTTTCTTCTTCATCATGAAAATCACTTTCTGTATATTTATACCATATATTCAAAATTTGTTCTCTTATTAATTCTTCATATTTTTTTATTTCATTTAATAAGGGTGGTAATTTATAACTATCTTTTTTTTGTTGTATATCATCTTGTTCATCTTTTAAGTTATGTTGTTTTAATTGCATATCTCCATCATCATTAAATAATGAATCTTCTTCTGAGTTTGCATCACCATTTATTGAATTATTATTTGCTTCTTTTTGTAAAAATAAATCATCATTTTCTTCATTTAAATTACTAATAAATTCAACATCTTCATTTTCCATAAATTGTAATAAATACTTTTTATATAAAAATATTAAATCATTTCTACTTATTTCTGCTCTATTAATTTTAAAATGTTTAAAAAATTGATTGACATTTGTAAATAAGTTTTGATTTGCAGATTTTACTAAGAAAGTAATAAAATCGTATACATCATGACCTGACATAAATCGATTAGTTATTTGTGACCCTGATGATTCGTCTTTATTACTATTTAAATCATTTGTATTATTATTTGTATCATTCTTTTTATTATCTTTATTTTTTTGTTCTTTGCTTTTTTCTTGTTCCTCTCTTAATTTTTGCTCTCTTCTAATTTTATTTATAATATTATTCATTTGAACATCTGAATACATTTTTTTTGGAAATAATAAAGCTCTTAAATATATTTTATATCTTAATAACAAAACATCATTTTTATATTCTTCATTTAGATCATTAATATTGGCTTTAGTAAAATCAAATTCTTTATTGTGATACATATTTCGTAGTAAAACACAATCGATATTTTTATATAATATATTTAATTTATAATTAGATGATGAATCATTGTTATTATTATTATTTGATATAAGACCAGAAGATGAATTATCATTATATGTTAAATAAGCGATTTTCTGTTTTTTTGTTGTATATGCATCATGTTTGTCTTTACTTTTATTAGAAATAATTTTTTTCCAATATTTAATATCTAAATCTCTTCTATCCGAATTTAATAAAATATCTAACCATAATTTCCCTTTTCTCACATCAAGACGTTGACTAAAATCATGTACAACCCACATTAAGTTTTTAGAAGCAATACTTTCTAATATTAAAGAATTATTTTCTAAATTATTATTAAGTGTATCTAAAATTTTATGGAAATTATTTTTTTTAATAGAAAAAGTAGAACCACTAGATCTAGTATATGCTCTTAACATAAATAAATTAGCATCTTTAGTAATATTTTCTATAAATTCTAAATCTTTATTATTTATCATTTTCATAGTTAAAAAGATAATATCAGTTGATATCAAATTGGTTAAGGCATATAAAATTTCATCATATCTTTTATTTACATTTGGACTATTTAAACCTTGTGTATCCATTAAAATTAGGTTTACTTCATCTGTATCAGATAAATTTAATTCTTCAACATTTGAAATCCAATCATCTGTTTTATATAAATTTAATAAATCAATAATTTCTTCATTATATTCATCTTTTTCATATTCATAACTTTTTATAAAATTTGTAAAGTTCTCATTAATATATTCATAGATTTTTTTTAATTTCTTAACATTAATTCTTATAGGTTCAGACCATATCCATATACCATAAGTACTAGCTGTAATATCATTACCTACTTTAAAACCATTTTCAATATATTTGTTACTTTTATTAATATCAGGTATTACATGTTCATTTAATAAATTAAGTAAAAATGATTTCCCTGTATGCATATCACCTAATACTGAAACAATAGCAATTGGTTTATCTATTCTTTTAAATATTTCTAAATTTTCTTCTATTATAATTAATTCTGTATGATTTACATTTGGTTTTATAATTTGTATAGCTTTACCTCTTCTTCTTCTATATTTCATTTTCTTTTTTTTATTATCAATTATTTTATTTATATTATCCATTGAATCGAAACAATTACCATCACTACAATTTATTGGAACTTCGAAATGATCATTTTCATCATCTTCTCCTTCTTCATCATCATTCTCTTCGTCTTCATTATATTCGTCGTCTACATTATATTGATCCTTACTGTAGTTACTTTTATTATCGCTCTTTGATTTATTCGATGAATTTTTATTATTATCATTTATATCATTTGTAGAATCTTCATTATTTGCATTTGATTTTTCTAAATTGTTATCATTACAATAATAAATATTTACTAAATATATAATTGTAAGAAGGAAACATAAAAAAAATAGTTTATTCATCTTTTTTTTTTTTTTTATTACTTATTCATATAAATCAAATATATATATATATAAATACCATATATATATATATATATATATATATATATATATTTTTTTAATCTCAATTTAACTCTTCTTAGATATATATATAATAATATATATATTATTGTTTTATGGACCGTATTTAATTTTTTATATCATATAACAATAATAATTATATTATATATATATTACAATATTTTACTCTTTATTTGTTATATTCTTTTATTAATGGTGGTTTTCATTTTCTTTTTTTTTTTTTTTTCTTTTTCTAATTTGTATGAAATTTTAATGATTTTATATAAAAATACAATTGTAAAAAAAAAAAAAAAAAGAAAAATGAATATACGTAAAAAAAGAAAAAAAAAAAACAGTATTTTAATTGATATATATTATATATAGAGATTTATAAATATTTAATCTCATATATAAATAAAAAATATTCATATAACCTCTTTTTAATTTTTATATTATTATGTATAATAATAAATATATATATTATAACAAAAATTTACAAATTTTTCATAGAGAAATTCAAAAACGGAATTTCATATATTATATATATATATATATATATTATATTTATACCCCAGACCATAAGTTAATATATATTATATATATAATAATAAGTTATATATAAAAATATAATATAATATTATATACTTTAAACTTTATATTCAAAATTATCCATATTTTAATATATTTTTAATAATTTTTTTATAAATATATTTAATTATATATATATTGTTTTTATTTTATTTATGGAAATATTACAGTAATATAATATAATATAATATTATGATTAAAAAAAATATATATTATATATATAATATGTAAATATATACATATATATATATATATAAATATATATATATATATTACATATAAGGTGGCAGCTTCATACGTATTATTTTTTATTATAAAATATGTTTATTTATTTATAGTAAACTCATATAAAAACATTATTTTTTTTTTTTTTTTTGTTCTTGTATTTTCAAAGGGTGTAAATTATATATATATATATATATATATATGAGCATAATATAATATTATATAAAATTTGATATGTGATTATATTTTTTTTTTTTTAAATAAAACACATAAAATAAAGAATGAATTAATATTATTCAAACTTCTTTTTATGATTTTATAATCATTATGAAAGAAATATTTTTTTCTTATTTCTTTTTATCTGTTTGAAATATAAAAGCGTATAATGTCTAAATATGTTATATATAGATATAAAGTTTACATGAATAAAATAAAGAGTTTAAAAATAATTGAATTTTATAAGTCTGCATTATTTTTTCATTTTTTTTCAAACACTTATATATATATATATATATATATATATATATATATATAGGAACGAATTTTCATTCATATCATATATAATATAGAACATATATTTTTTCTTAATTTATAAATATTTATATAAAAAAAGCTAAAGATATATTCCATAATAAAAGAATTAAAACATAACAATATACTGAAAAATAATCATGTCAAAATATATAAATAGGAACAATTCTACTTTTTTTTTTTTTTTTTTTTTTTTTTTTTTTTTTTTTTTCCCTATTTTATTATTCAACAAATTTAAATTAATATCTATTAAAAGAATTGAAAAGATTTAAAAAAGGAAAACAAATTTAAAGTTTTGAAACAAATTAATATGAACATGGAAATATATATATAAATATATATTATATATGTATACTTTAAAAAATTAAAAAAAAAAAAAAAAAAAGAACATAAAACAAGGAAAAGAATATTTAGTTTTTGATTTAACAAATGTAATGAGAACCATAAAAAAAAATATATAATAATAGAATAAAAAATTTAATTAATTAAAAAAATATATGATATATTTTAAAAAGAATAAAAATATTATAAAAAGGACAAAAAATTAAAAAATAATAAAATGATATATATATAAAATATATATATATATATATATGTTTTATTTTATTATTATTATTTTTATCTTATAAACGTATTAGTTTTACATATTTATTTTTACTGTTGATATATTATTTTGTTATTAGTACTGCTCTTTATATTTTAGGTTATATAAATGTATTTTCAAAAATGATCCATTTTCCTCATAACCTCTATTGTTGTATTTCATCATCTCCCTCTTCTAATGTTTTTTCACTGAAGGATATATCATTTTGTTGTTTATTTTCATCATCTTTATTATTATAATAATTGACATAATTATAATTACAACCAATTTCATTATTACCATCCATATATGATGTAGTATAATCAACATAATTATTTTTCTCTGTAAAATTCATATCATTAATTATAGATGTATTATGTTTATATTCAATAGATTTTACACCTAGATAATCTACATTTAAAAATGAATTATTATGATAATATTTGGATGACATTTTTCTTGTAACAATATATTCATTGGAATTATCTAATGGATAATCATTTTCTGTAGATAATATATCTGATGCACATTTATTATATTCTTTATTTTTTGTCTTATTTCTTTTCTTTTTTAATAATTGACTTTGTAAATAATCATTTACATAATTACTATAATATTCTTCATAGTTAAGTCCTTTATCTATACTTGCTATTGTGTTGTTTCTATTAGATGTTTGCAATATATATGTATTATTATTTGGATCATATGTATATAGATAATTATAATATGTACTACATATATCATATATATTATTATTTTCCATTGTTTTATTATTTTTAAGACATAAACGTTTAATATAAAATCTTGATTTTATATTATTTAATGCATTATTAAGATATTCATTATGTTTGAGTGATTGTTCATAGCTTATAGCAAAATGATATACATTATTAACAAAACTATTGTAATGATTTTGTATATTGAAATATACACATTCATTTTTTCTTAATTGTTCATATTGTAATATGTATGTTGGAAGACTCTCATTCTTACTACTTATCAATTCGGTATGTGTTACATAATCGGGTAATTGAATTAATTCATATATATGTGGTTTTTTAAATGTTAAAGTATTAGAATTTTTTTTTCTACTTATTCGTTTTTTAAATATATTGGATCTTCTATTATTATTTGTTTTATTTGATCGTGTTCCTAAGTAAACACATTTCAAATCTTCCTCAGCTTTTTCATTGTCTTTTAATTTTTTATATTGTCTAGTAATAATTTTATTAACACTGTTATCAGTTGAATTTGTACTTAATATGCTGCTAGTTCTTTTTCTTCTTAAATATAAACGTTCGCTTCTTTTTGGTTCGCGTTCTTCTAATTTTTCTTCATCTTCAATTGAACTTAATGTAATTTTTAGATCCTCTGACTCTTTCATTTTATTACAATCACCTTCACCAAGGGTATAATTTTCAATACTAGCATTTTTTTTTTTACATATAAGATCATTATAATTTTTATCACCATCATTTTTATGTTGACGATTTTCCTTTTTTATATATGTACTTTTTTTCTGATCCTTCTTTTCTGATATTTCTTTTTCTTCCTCGTTCTCTATATGTTCTTCATAATGACATTTTTCATCAACATCATCATCTACATCATCATCATAATCTTCATCGTCATCCTCATCTTCATCATCATCCTCATCTTCATCCTCATCTTCATCTTCATCGTCAAACTCAACGTCATCTCCATTTTCTTGGTGTTCTTTATCTGCATCATATTTATTCTGTTCATTTTCATGTTCATTATTTTCATCATTTACATTATTTTTATTATTTTCAACTTGTTCATTT
The DNA here is from genome assembly GCF_900097015.1 of Plasmodium sp. gorilla clade G2. Taxonomy (NCBI): domain Eukaryota; phylum Apicomplexa; class Aconoidasida; order Haemosporida; family Plasmodiidae; genus Plasmodium; species Plasmodium adleri (nom. inval.). The sequence goes on from NC_041706.1 coordinate 2,414,671, forward strand.
TGATAATATTCTTCTTCATCTCCCTCAACATATTCATCATAATTAAAATCCGAATAGTCATCCGAATTTTTTGAATATACTTCATCTTCATACAATTTATTGTCCCCTTCAATATTCCATCTTTTTGTCTTTCTTCGTGAACGTGGTTTTCCTATAATTTTCATTCCAAAATCATATGCACATCTTTTTTTAAAATCAGTTTTAAATATATCGGTATCATAAACTCTTCTCTGATAATATTCAAACTTTTTCATATCTAAAGCTTTATATATTTTTGATATGATTAAATTATAAGCATTCCATTCACTAAAGGTTATAAAATTTTCATATTCCTGATCATTTTTATAATATTTTTTTATAATATCCTTTTTCATTTTTAAGCTTGTTAATAATTTCTGACTAACATTTAGATCAACATTTTCCCACACATTTGTATATATATTAAAATAATATATATCATCATTACATTTATTTATATCATTATCTACATTAACATTTTGTTCTTTATTTATATCATCATTTTTCTCCTTATCTTTTATATCTTCCTCTTTTTCAGTATCTAAAATTTTTACATTATTATTTATATTTTGTTCATAAATATGACAATTATTATCATTTCTACATTTATATATTAATAATTTTTGTTTCATTTCATTATTTTGTATAATATCCATATCTTCATTCCACATATTATTTCTTATATTACTAATTTTCTCATAAATATATTTAAATGTTTCGTTATATTCCTCCTCATCATTTTTTATATTCACCTCAAATTCGTATGTTCCTAAAGGTTCTGTTGATATATTATGAATATCATCCATTTGTTTATTTTTATCATCCTCTATATTTGTTTTAATTTCTTCATGTATTTCATTTGTAATGCTGTCATTATTTTGATCCATTTTGACTGCAGTGTTATTCATTTCGTTTTTTTGTTCGAACACTATATTTATTAACTTGTTTGCATTGTCACTATCAAAAGAATAATCACTATTATAATCCTTATTGTGATCAGTGAATTTTTTCTGATCATCATCTTTTTTTCTATTAATTAATGGTAACATATTTGAGGATGTGCCATTTTTTTTCATAAGTCCGTAATTCTTATTCATATTAATTTTCTCGGCATTATCTTGATCAATTATATTGCAGTTTTTATAATTTTTATTTGTGTTACATTTATTGGTATTATTTAATATTTCTTTTTCAATTTGGAGATGAGAATTATATTTATCATTTTCTCTGATTTTATCAAAACGGTTTGTTTTATATATATTGTAATTATTATTTGCATTCGGGTTAATGATATAATCATCATCATGATCGTGACGATAACCATGACTATAACCATAAAAATCAATATCAATATCATCACTATCATCCTTTAAATACGATTCAAATGATAGATCTTCATCATTTTGTATATTATATAATAACTTTTCATCTATATTCAAATTTAGATAATTATTACTTTGGGATCTCAAAATATTACACATAATTCTTTTTAACCTTTTCATTTCTTTTATGGCTTTCTTAAAATAGTTCATTTCTTCTTTCATATAATATTTATTGATATGTTTTATTTCTCTGATATTCTTTTCTATTTTATTATCCATATATTGATTATGATATGATAATGGTAAAGTGTTTTTTTTTTTTTTATCATTCAATTTATTATGATGGTTGAACATAAATTCGTTATATTGTTCGTTATGGTTAGGACTATATATGTCATTATCAATATTGACAATATTATTAATATTAATATTATTATAACTATTTTTAATATAATTTTGTGTTTTATTTTTATCGTTATCCTTACTTTTATATTTACTTTCATTTACATTTTCATTTTTTATTTTATATATATTTAAATTTTCACATAAATTTTTATTTACATCAGAATTGTAATAGTTTCCGTGTTGTTTCATAGTTTGACTTATATATAAATTATAAGCATTATATGATTCATTAATATTGTAATTACTATGTAAATATTTTGCTTTTTTGTATTGAAAGAATATTTTCTTTTTATAAAATATAGACAACTGATTGTAGCATAAGGATTTATTGATACTTAAAATGTTGAGCATTTTATCACGATCTTGATAATTGTCTATAAAAAAGTTGTCATACATATCATCAAATAAAGAAAATAAATTAATTTTTAAAGAATTATATGAAGAATAAGAATTATTATTATATACATCATTTTTATATGTGTCATATTTGCATTCCTCTAAATCTATATTATCTTTTAATATATCATTTTCTTTATATTTATAAATGAAATCATTTTTATTATAAAATTGCTTTTGATAATACATTTTTTGAATTAATAATTCTTTAATATAATTCTGATTGAGATTATTAATGTCAATCATGAATTGAGTTTTTTCATTTTTCTTCCTTTTAGATATCTTCAAATCCTCATTCAGAAATTTTTCTAGTAGATAATTTTCTCCCTCTTTTTTTATATTATTACTTTTTATATATTCCATATTATGTGCATTTAAAGTATTGGTAATATTATTATTTGATAATATATCATCAAAATGAAATAAATGTGATATTTTAAAATAATCATTATAATTACTACATTTTTTTTTGTTATCTATATGAACATTAAAAATGTGTGAATATTTATCCTTATTCTTTATTTGAAATTTTTCAAATATATCCAAACGTCTCTCCATTTTATTATTAAATTTCATATTTTTATTAATTAAATCATTCCCATTATTGTTTAAAAAATGTATATTATTAGAAATATCATTTTTTCTTATATCAACATTATTTATATTTCTATCCTTATTAAAATCACATATTGATAATTTATTCTTATTATCATATGTATCTCCTATCTTTTTGTTATTACGTTCATTAAATAAATTAATTTCTTTAACCTTATTTAACATACTTTCTCTTTGTATACTTTTAACAAGATTTAATGTTTGTTCTGGTGATATATCTATCTTTTGTCTATCCTTATTAAATAATTTATTATATATATTCATTGGATATTTTAAATTATTTTTAAGTTCCTTAGATTTAATCATATTTCCTACACAAGAATTTTTTAATTTATTTTTATCATCATTATCATCACATATAATAGGTACTTTATTATTCTGATTATTAGAAGATGAGTATAACGTATTCTTTGAATGAGATAACATTAATATATTGTCATTTTTTTTATGAGTACCATATGTATTATTTGATATATCTTCAAGTGTTTCATTTCTTTTTCCATATCTAATATTATTATTATTGTTATAATTATTATTCCAACAATTTTTAGTAATCGAATTAGTTATATTTTTTATATTTTTATGAAAACATTTATTATATGATATATTAATACTATTTTGGAAATTATTTGAGTCTTTATCATATAAAATATCATTAACTGAGAAATTATTTGCTTCATTATTATTATAACTTTTTTGTCTTTTATTTTTCATAAGTTTTTGTAATATATAATGATTACTATCACTACAAGATTGTTTAATTGGATACATATTTTTTTGATTTGAATATTTTTCTTTTATTTTATTATTAGTATATCTTATCATTTGATCACTCGATATTTTAATACAGCTGCCGCTACTACTATCATGATTACTATAATCATATATATTATTAGCACCATATAACATATTACTATTATTATTATTATTATTATTATTACTATTATCGATATTGCCATATACACTATCATCAGCATTTTCATAAACATTATCGTCCATATCTTTAATACTATTACTAAATGAAAAGAACGATTCATTACTAGAAGAATTATTATTATTCATATTTGATTTTTCCCTCATCATATTCTTTAAAATTACTTTTAATATATGTTCTTCATCATATTTGTATTTTATCATATTATTTTTCTCATGATGATCATCATTTATTTGTGAAGCCATATTATCTTGTTTATTATTCTTAAAAGTCTGTACAAATTTAATTAACTGTCTTTCATATTTATTCAGACATTGTTTATATTCATATTTATTAATTATATTATTTATTTTATCATTAAAATGTTCAAATGACATTCTTTCTGCATTATCACTAGTTCTCATTTTTTTTATGATATCATTATTTTTATCACGGTTTAATATCATATTACTACATTCGGTGTTTGTTACACTTGTGCATTTGTTAAGTGTCTTTTTTTCATTTTCTAAATTATCATCATCTTTATCATTACACGAGATGTTTTCATTTAAGATATTACCCTCTAATGATCCTTTTCTAGTATTTATTATATTATCAATATTTTGTTCTTTATTTTTTTCATTCACGTTAGAATTATTTTCTTCCTTCTTATCATTATTCACAATAGAGTCATTTTCGTTATTTTTTTTGTATTTAATTTTATCATTTAAATTTTTAAAATTTTTAAAGCAATCATTAAAAAAATAATTTATTTGTTCTTTAAAGTTTTTTTTTTTTGGAGAAGAGATTGTATCAGCATCATCTGTTTTATTTTCCAACTTATCAGTGTTATTATTACTACTACTACTATTATTATTATTTTTATTATTATTATTTGTATCATTTATATGTGTATTGTCTTCTTTTTTATTTACTTCATTTACACCTTCGGTAAGGTTTTCATTTGTATCATTTTCATTGATCTTATTATCATCTTGTATATTTTTTTCTAATTGTGACTTATTATCTTTGCATATATCCAAATAATAATTATACAGCATACTGACATTATCATTTGACAATTTCAAAGACCTCATTTTATTTTTTCCATTATTATTTATACAATTATTTACACTATTATTATTTATATTACTGTTTATATTAGTGTTTGTATTATTATTAATATTATTGTTATATGAACTATTAAGACTATTATTGAAAATTTGGTCCTTAGTCATATTTTTTGAAACATTTTTGTAAATATTGTTGGCATTATTTTCAGATGATTTATTCATACATGACGTATCAATATCATTTGTATTTCTGTCTTTATAAAAATTGGACATGATTTTACTACTACTACGTAATTGTGAATCATTTTTTATATTATCATTGGTATGAATAGGATCTGTATTTTTTTTTATGTCTTTATTATTATTATTATTATTATTATCTATATTATATTTATCATTTGTAATATTTTTATTATCACATGTAACATTTTTGTCATTTTTGTTGGCTTCGTTGTTTTCTAAACTTTCCATAATAATTTTTGAAAATATATAATCCTTGTTGCATATCAATTGATTCATTTCTTTTTCTGTTAAATTACGAACAAACTGTTTTATGCTAGTACTTAAAAGTTCTGTATCTATATCATTTATATCCATTTTAAAATTTTTTGAACTTTCATTATATTTAATCATAAATTTCAGAATTTCACTACTTATATATTCATAATGAGATTCTAAATTATTTTTATTATCATCTTTTTCTTTATTCTTACTGAATACATCTGATCCTTTATTTATATTTATTTTTGACTTTTCATTTGTATTACTAATTGAAAATTTTTGATTCTCAAATAAATCATTTCTTTTATTATTTAATAAATAATTCTCTTTTTTTTGACATATCATATTACCAAATGTTTTATTACTACTATTATTTCTGTTATGTATATTATTATCAATATGATTGTTATTTCTTAGTGTCAATATTTTTCCATTTATATATTGATTATCTATATTACCATCTATATTTTGATCATTATTTTTTCTAGAACCATTTACAGAGGTTTTAACTATATGTTCATTTTCATCATTTATATTCTTTGGTTTTATAATTTTATTATTCTTTGATTTTACATTTGTATTATTAATTGATTTATCATTTTGTAAAGTTTCAATAGAAGCATTTAATAAATCATTCCATGGATATTTGCCTTTAGAATCTGCAAGATATGTATTTGGAAAAGCATCTTGATTACTTATATTTTCATGTAAAAATGAGCGTCTAAAAAAAGGAATTGATACATCTTTCTGAATATTTTTCATTACATTGGTTTCTATATTATTATTATTATCATTATTATTATTATCTTTGTTCATATTAATAAAATCATGTATATCATTATTACTAAAATTTCTTTTTCGATAAAAATTAAATACATTATTTGATAAAATTTTATCACTATTATTATACACTTTTTCCTTAAATGATATATTTTTATTATATAATTTATTTTTATCAAATGTTTTATTTTCCTTAAATGACATATTGTTATTATAGGATAAATTTTTATTATATGTTTGATTAATTTTTTTACTTTTATTACTATATTGATTATTTGATATATTATTATCTTCACTATAATCGCTTTTAGATGATTTTACCTTATTACGATTTTCATTTAAAAATTGAATTAAATTTTTTCTCATAATATTTTCATTTTCAGAATTCGAAAAGTTCGAATTAGTATTCTTAGTATTTAATATATAATAATCCTTTCTTACGTTATGATATACTTTAATATCACTTTCGGTTTTTTTATTAGAATAAAAATAATTATTATCCTCATCATCATCATTATCATCACTAGTATTATTTCCCGTTGATGCTTCCTTATCATCCCCTTTTTGGTTGATATTTCTAATCATCTTTTTATTATCAAAATTTTTTTTCAAATTTTTATTTATTTTTAAAGGTAAAGAATAATTCTGATTCACATCGGATTTAAAAGAATTATTCTTTGTTTTATAATTATAATATTTATTATAATTATTATTATTATTATTATATCCATCATATTTATTATTTTTTAAATTATTTGATAAATTTATTGTATCTTCATTAAAACCTTTGAATGATAAAATATCACCTAAAAAATCAACTTCATCTGCATCATTATCTATATTTTTTGAGGATTTTATTTTATTATATTTCGACTCATATTTATTAGTATTATAAGAATAATTGTGTCCATTCTTATTATACGTATGATCATTTTTATTATTATTATTATTAATAATATTACCTTGTGTATTCCTATAAGTTGTATCATTTATATTATAATTAAAATCATTGCTAAGACTAGCTTTTATGTTACCATTACATTTAATATTCATTGTATTATTTATAAAATTATTATTTTTACTATTCATATTATTCACTTCGTTTATTTTATTATTATCATTTTCACCTATATTCTTATACACAATATTATTGTCATTATAGACATCCTGATTGTCTTGGGTTGCTTTATTTTTTTTATATGACGATAAGAAATTATCATATTTACCCTTACAAAAATTGTTAGGTACTCTTATATAATCATCAATAGATATATTTGTATCAAAAGAATATTTCTCAAGTTCATTTTTTATACTCAATATATAATTATCAAAAAATGAAGTACAATAAACATACTTTAACATAATTTCCTTAATATCTTTACATGGGAATATTTTTTCCTCAATATTATTTATATCTATATCTTTTGATGTGTATTTATTAGAAATATTATTTTTAATTTCTTCAACTGATGTTTTTATAAATACAACCCACTCACAAGCATATTTTTCATTTTTCTTTTTAATCTGAAATAGTATATTATCTTCAAAATCTTTATGAAAAGGTTTCAAGTTTATAACAATGCTTTTAATATTATCTAAATCATTTTCACAAAAAACATAATTACTATTACTATTATTATTATTATTGTGATCATTTATATTTTCATTTATCTCTTCAATATGGTACTCATTAATATCTCTTGTGCTTATAACACCATTACTATTGATATAGGTAATACTACAATTATTGGGGTAACAAATATCATTCATTATTTACAAATTATAAATGAATGATCATAAATAAATAAATATATATATATATATATATATATATATATATATATATATATATATATATATTATATACATATATATATGTACAAACATGTAAATATATACATGTTTTTATATATACATTATTTATTTTATTTTTTTAATATGTATATATATATATATTTATTAATGTAATAATAATACTAAAAATTCATATAATAAAACAAAAAAAATAAAATAAAATAAAATAAAGATAAATATTGTATATATATATACATACAGGTTTAAAAAATTTATTCATTAAAATTATTATTTATACATATGTGTAACATATATATTATATATACATATATATTTTTATTTATTCACTTATTTTTCTATATAAACTTTGATTCAGAATATATATTGTTTTAATCTACATATATTATGAGGAACCACAAATATGTATATACCTATTTAATTAAGATTTATATAAATATTAATTATGAAATGATATATTTAAAAATACATATTTTATAAATACAAAAGTTCTCAAATTAAAAAAAAAATGCTTTATATCCCATATGTATTATATATATGTATATACAAATTTCCATTGTGTTTTTTTTTTGGTCCTTTTCCAATATATAACACATTTAATTTTTCTTCAAGACTATTTTATTCTATATGAATACATTAATTACAAATAGAAAAAAAAAAAAAACTATATAGAGATATATATGGAATATAAAAAATATTTAATTATTTTTATATTAATAAAATATGTATAATTCATTATATATGTAATATTTATATTTTAACAAATTCATTAAATGTTAATATATATATATATATATATATATATATATATATATATATACAATCATTTTAAATTGTGCTACTTTTTATATTATTTATAGGCAATAATAAAAAAAAAAATAAAAACAAAATTTCCAATTTTTTAATATTGATATATTATGCCTTAAAAAAAAATAAAATAAAAAATATTATATATATGAAAATGGTGTAAGTGAAAAATTGTATAAATGAATATTTTTATATCACTTATATGTATTTTTCTTAACAATAAAGAAAAAAAGGTATATATATATATATATAATATATGGATGCAATAATAATATACATATATATATATATACAATACAATACAATGTCATTCTTTTTAAAACCAAAATAAGTGTGAATAATATATTTTAAAAATATTTATAATATTACATATATCAATATAGACTTATTATAGATATATTATTATATAAAATATTTTCAAAAAATATAATCATATAATAAGGCATTAAAATAATAACTAAATTTAATATATGTACTTTTGAAGATATTTTATGGTTTTCTATAAATATTATAATATTATATAATTATATATATATTTATATAAAGAGAAATATATAAAATCATAAAATATATGCATGGGCTTATTTTTATATATTATTATATTATATGATAAAAAAAAAATATATATATAAAAATATAAAATAAATTAATATAAATATATATTATATATAAATATCTCTATTTTTCTCTTTTTTATTTTCAACCCAATAATTTTTTTTTTATTATTATTGATTGAGAAACAAAATATATGTAAAAATACTATGAAAGAATAATATATATCTATAAATTATGATTTATATATATTATATTTGGTTATTTTAATTTTTTGGTTCAGTTTTTTTTTTTTTTTAATAATTTATAATATATATATATAATATATTATTATATAATATTATATATATTTTTTTTTCTGATGTTGTAGTCCAATTATATGAATTATTTATATAAATAATATATATATGAAGAATAAAATGTTCTATACAAATTTATGATATATAAAAATATTATATACATATAATAATTAATAGGCTTTATATATATATATATATATAAAATATTTTATAGGAATTCTGGTTTTCAATTTTTATTTTTTATTTTGAAGTGCACTTTCCACTTAATTATATAAAATATATTTATATTATATTATATATATATTATATTATATATATATTATATTATATATATGTAATATATATTTTTTTATTATTATATATAATAATAATATATAATAATAACTTAGAAACTTGCATTATAGAACGTTTCTAAAAAATTAAAGAACAAAATTGAATTATATTATTATATTGTACATTTTTATATAATATTTATTTTATAAATATCTAATTTTTTTTTATATGTATTTTTATTTATTATCATATAACAAAGAATTTTATTATTATATGACTTACAAAATATTAAAAAAAAAAAATAAACAAAACAAAGGAAAAGAGAACAAAAGAAAAAGTTTCCTATATATTTTATATTCGTTTTATGTATATTATATATATATATATATATATATATTTATTTTTTTATTTATATAATAATAAAATAAATTTCTGTTTAATCTTGGAAAAATATACAGATATAAATTTATAACACTTTTAATATTAAATATTTTCTACATATTATTTTTATAAAATTTTCTTATAAGTAATAAAACATTTTAAATAAAATAAAATAAAGTGAAATAGAATGGTATCATTTTTTTTTAATCTGTAAAATAATTTATATTAATAAAAAGAAATTATATAATTTTTTATACAAATAAAAAAAGAAAATAATAAAATAAATAAATAATTTAAGACATGATATATAATATTGAAATGTTTTTTTTTTTTTTTTCCCATTCTTTTTTCAATAGTATTATTTTATGTTCCATATCAAAAAAAAAAAATATATATATATGATATATATATATATATTATATATATGTACTAAAAAATGGTTAATTTGTGATTCTCCTTTGCTTTCATAATATTTTTCTTTTCTTGTGATATAATTCTTTTTGCATTTATTTCCATCATCATGTATATAAATTAATATAAGTATTTATATAAAAATATTATGTCTCTTGATATAAGTATCTACAAAAATATATAAGTGTCATTATATATAAAATTTCTTTATATTTAATATATAACCATAAAATTTTGTATCAAAATAATATTTTTATATAACCCTTTACTAATTTTTCAATATATCTTATTGTATGGGGATATATACTATTTCTATTTGAAGCATAAATATCTTTTAAATAATTCATAGATGTCTGAAAAAAAGAAAGAAGAATTCAAAATATTCAAATATTAATCATGATGTCCTTACATGTAAATAAATAAATATATATATATGTATGTATGTATTTATTCATAGTGTCTATAATTATTAATTTTTTTTTTCTTCTATACTTCGAAAGATTGTTTTTTTAATTCTTCATTAGATGAAAACCAATAAAAATTTAGCTATCCAAAAGGATAAATATATAATTGTATATATATATATATATATATTTATTTATTTATTTTATATAAGTAAACAATGCATAATATGGCACCATAATTTTTTTAGTAATTTTAAAAATTGTGTTAACAAGAAAAATATATATATATATTACCACATCCTTTGATATTTCGAAAAATATATGATTTTCTGAAAAGATGTTTTGTATCATATTCTCAAAAATATTATTGTATATGGCGATATAATTAAATAATTTCATATCTTCTATAGTAATTCAAATTTATTTAACATACATAAATATATATATATATATATATATATATATATATATATTATGTATTTTATTAAATGGTTATATGTAATTACTTTTATATATAATAAAGTTCTTTAATATATTCAAAGAAGTTGTTTCTTTCCATTTATCCTTGAATATGTAATAAAATAAAAAAAATTTTATTTTTCATCTTATTTTTATTTTTTTGTGCTTTTAAATATGAATACTCACTTTTGTCATCAATATATTTAGGACAGCCGCATTAAATCTTTCGTTTAATATATTTATATTCTCATTTAATATATTATGAAAATATTTCTTCATAATTTTATATTTGTAGAAGTTTCTAAAATATTCATCTAAAACATTTGAAGAAAAAAATACTTTATGTTCTTCTTCGCTTACTTGTCCATATGTCTGAATATAATATATATATGTATGTAAATATATATGTTATATATTTACTATTCTTTCTTTTTATTTAATTTTTTATTTTTTTTTTAAATTTTGTACCTCCATAAATAAATTACAATATTGCTCATCTTTATCTATTAATTGATGAGAGTATAAAAAGAATAAATATAATAGGTTCCTATAGAGAATATTAGAAAAATAGATGTTATCATATATATATATACATATATATATTATATTTTAATTATTTTTTCATTACTTATTTTTAGTTCTTTTTAATAATAAAGAACAAACTTGATATAATTGTTTTACTTCAATGCTGAATTCATTTTGTTTCTACGAATAGATGAATATCATTTTAATATATTTTTTCTATATGAATTATATAAAAAATTATATATACTTTATAATTATGTGTATTCTTTAAATTTAATTACTTTATGTTCAGTTATCATAGATATCATATTTGAGCATATAACAAACAGAAATATGTCATAATGTATATTTCTTAATTCTAGCAATTTAAGGAACAATCCTAATATGAAAAAAGCAAACACAATATTAATGTGTATAAATATATGCATATATATATTTTTTTTTTCTTACCAGATAAATAAATGATTTCATAATAGTTATCATGTTGACTAAGCATATTCAATATATTTAATGTAAGCAACCTGTCAAATTATATGTATATAAAATAAACGCATAAAAATAAATATATTAATAATTTTTTTTTTTTATATATATATATATTTATAAAGACATTATATTACATGATGTTCTTTTTATTTGTATGCAATCCAATAAATATATAATAAAGATAAATATCTTTAACATCTTTATTCTGTAGAGCAAAGATCATTATATATGATAACATAAGTATATATATATATATATATATATATAATATATAATGGAAATAATATACATATATTACATATATGAAAGAACTTGGGGAGTTATTTAAAAGAGTTGTTAAAAAAAGATAGAAGAAATCAAAAGACATCATATTTTTAATCATGTTCAAAATATTCATGAAATAATTTATATCGTTATTTATTATCATAATGATTAATTCACAAAAACATGATATATCTTTATTTTCATCGTAATGAATAAGAATAAGACTTCTTAATATAATATTACAAAGAATCTATAAAAAGATATAATATATATATATATAATTATTTATTTACAAATAAATCATAAAGAATAAGAACAAATTTTAATACATTTTAACGTTTATTATTACATATAATTTATTAAAATAATATTATCATAAAACGTTTTAAATTATAACTATTAATTACATCATTTGTTGTCATATCGTTTATTCTTAGATAACTCAGAAATTGTTTTAAATACGTCATGATGAGATTAAAAATTTCCTTATCACATGAAGGATTACTCAGGACTTAAAAAAGAAAAATATATATATATATATATATATATATATATATATATATATTAATATAAATTTTTGATATTCTATTGATTATTCTGGTGTTTGAGTAAATATTTATACCTGGATAAAATAATTTCCATATATGGAAAAATTCATAACCATTTAATGATATAATCATAGATATGTTTTCATTGAAAAGTTGTAAATCATCTAATATGCTCCTTATAAGTTCTAAAATATACATATATGTATATAGATATATGTATTTATATATATATATATATATATATATTTATTATTTTTATTATTTTTTTTTTGAAAAAATTTAATACCATATTCTTTTAAGGAACATATGATATAAAACTTTTCATATAAATTATTTATAACTTTTGAATTATTATATTCTTCATATTTAAAGGTTTTATAAAATTTATTCATCTTATAAATGGAAGTAATGAAATCTGATTTGTGAAACGTTTCACATTCATAGTCAGCTATATAATCATTCAATACGTTATATATAATATCAGTTATTTTCTCATCTAAATAGAAATATATACAGAGAGAAAGAATAATATATATACTTATAAATATTAATATTTATATACTTATTATATTATCTGGTATATAGAATCTTTTAATTAACCTTGGGTAGATTTTCCAGGGACTTTTCTATTTTCCTGTTCATTAAATAGCTTGACACTTCTTAATAATTATATTTGGAAAAGATATAATAATATGTATAATATTGTATAACAATTATTTTAATATTATGTATTTCTAAGGGATATAATATGGTTTAATTATATATATATATATATATATATATATGTATATTTTTACTTCATTGTTAGGGTTTTTAAATTGTTTTTATCTTTGATAAAGGAATCAAGCTATAATTTACAAATATATATAATTAAAAAAAAAAAAAAAATTATAATAAAATATAAAGTCAAAATATACTTATAATTTTCCACATGTTAACATATTTTATATTCAAACTATAACAACATTTTTATATTAATTAACATGTTAAATTTTAGACATGTTACTAAATATATAACATTACAGTTTTTATATCAGTATAATCAGGATAATCGCTATTATCATTTATTGTTATGATACTACAACTTTTTTCAATATCATTATATAGATAAGTTTCATTTTGATCATTTTTTTTATTCCTTTGCTTGTCCTTGTTTTCTTTTTCCTCTTTTTCTTTTTCTTTTTGAAGAGCAGCATTCTATTATAATTGATATTATGAATATGTAATTTATTAAAAAAAAAAAAAAAAAAAAAAAAAAAAAAAATATTTTTTTATTATATATATATATATATATATGTATTAAAAAAACAAATTATAAATACACATAAATATTTCCTTTCTCTATATAATCATTACATATTCTTCTTGTTTAGCTAATTCATATGCACTCGTATGTTTTTTATCTTCATCAATTATATCATGAATATTACTCTCCCTATAAATAGTACATATATAGGTATAATATATATATATATAATTAGGATCATTTTTTTTTTTTTTAATTTATACATGTAGACATCTACCTAATTTTCTGAGTTATTGTAGGTCTAGCAAATGACGGAATATATTTTTTATTTTCTTCTTCATTTGTATAGATGCATTCATATTTTGCTTTATTTTCATTGAAATATTGGTATAATTGAATAAAGAGTTTAACAATTTCATCTAACACGAATAAAAAGAAAAAAGTAAGAATGGTTTATATTTTAAGGTTATAAATATAACACAAAATAAAAAATATATGAAAATATATTATATATATATATATATATATATATATATATATATTTTTATTTTACTCTTTTCAGAATTAATTATAGCTGTTTCGTCATAGTGTACATTCAAATGTGTTAAAACTTTTTTTATGATTATCCAATTTTTTCTTTTTATTTCTTTACTGAATCCATTCTCTAAGCTATTCATATGAATGCTCTAAAAAAAAAAATAATGATAAAAATAAAGAATTGAACTATTATATCTTATGTATCTTTTGTAATAGATTTATATAGACATAGACAAAAAATAAAATAAAATAATAATATATAATATACCTGAGGCATATATATATTCAATATTTCAGCAATAATTATACCATTACTAGCACTTTTAATATTTCTAAGTGAATAGGATATATTTAAATGATGCAACCATTTAATAACTTCTCTTGGTACTAAAAGAAGCAAAAAGAAAAAATAATAAAGGTGTGCAATATGAATACATATATATATATATATATATATATATGTAATATAATTATTTAAAAAAAGTATATTTGAATATATACTTACATTCCATTATATTCTTTTCTTCAATTAAAAACAATTTTTTTCAAAATAATTATATGTAGAATAATTAAAATGTGTGGAAATTTTATTTTATCTATTCTTTCTTTCTATTTGTAAAATATTTTTACATATTTTGTATTATACGTTGCACATAATAAAATATAAATAAGTTATTATAATATATATATATTGTGTGAATATTTATAAAATATAGGATCAGATAAGGGTAAAATTATATAAATATGAATTTAAAAGGTTTGTCTAAACATATATTAATATTACTAACTAAAAAATCAAATAAATTTAATAATAATAATAATATATATATATTTATATTTATATTATAACTTTAATTATTTTCTTTCATATATTTTACTGTAAAAATTAATTTATGTTATTATTAAAATTTTTTGTCTTCTTAGTATTACACATAAAAGGGTAAAATCATAATATTAAAAGGAATTATGAGAATAAGCATAAAGGGATTCTTTAAGTATATTTTAAATAGTTATTTAATTATTTATAAAAGGAAAATACATATATATATATATATATATATACATATATATTTATAACATAATCCTTTTAATGTTCAAGAAAAGAAAAAAAAAATTCATCTTTTTATTCTTTCATATTATAGCTTATATATGAGCAAATATTGTAATACACCATCTAATAATAATATAGAATCTACATAAACATAATAATTATATTATATAATAATTATAATTAATAGTGTACTAAATATATAGATAAATTATATATATATATATATATATATATATATTTATAAATTTAAAGTTATGAATTGATAATTAAAAAAAAAATATATATAAATAAAATAAAAATTATTATATAATTGAAATTAAAACATATATTTATAATATATTGATTTGGAGAATATTAGATATTATTTATTATATGTTAATTCTTATGTTTATTTTAATTTTTGTGCAAGTATGTGTTTTTTGTGTAATCATGATAAGAAAGGAGGAATTGAAAATACTGCCATTGGAACTTGGTCTAAGGGTATAAGTTTAATAATATGTTCATCGCTATTTTTACTTCATTTTGTAAATGATGATGAATTAACACTATTAAACAAAAAATTAGCAGATGGTGAATATAAAATGATTTATTATTTGAGTATATATAATTTGATTGGTGCTTTTTGTTTAATATTTTTTTCTATATTGGGTCATTTTGTATATAAATCTTGCTTACGTCCTATATATTTGGGATCTTTCATTGTGTCTTTATTTTTAATATCATCTGGTGTATATACAACATCAATTAGTAAAAATATATCATTAAAAATTATTGGCATAATGGATGCTTTAAAATATCATCCTGATTATATGTTATTAAATAAAATAAACAAATTGGATAGTATTGATATAAATGAATTATCATCTGATCCTCAATTAGTAGTAGTAAAATCTCAGAAACCTCCAGAATTACCTGATACAACTTTTTTCGATGCAACAAAAGTATTAGAAATGATAAAAGATAGACAAACCTTCCTTGAAACAAAAAAAGAAATATTATACAAAAGTTTATCAAGAGAAGATTTGATGAAAATGTTTAACGATATAAAAGTTTCTGATCAAACTATACATAAAGATTTAGTTCAAAATACTCTTTTAGATTTATATGAGAAAATAAAAAATATACGTCTTAATTTTGATATATATGATAAATTTTATAAATTTATGGAAACTAATTCATCTGCTTTTATAACAAACTCTGAAAAAATAAAAAATTTCACAGATAAATTTCAGAAAATATTTAATCAATATAATAAATCACTTTTTAACACTTTAAAATATGAATTAGTAAAACATGATGATGAAATTATTAAAATATATTTAGATTCAATAGAAAAAATCAAGAAAGTAAAGGATACTAATAAAAATGCAAAATTAAATAAATATATAGATGATTTAAAAGAAAGAAATATACTTATTCTATCATCTGTTTTATTATTGATGTCATTTATATATATCCATAAGGGCGCCACATTAACAACCAAAAGTTCGATGTCAATATCGTTAATGTAATGGAAAAAAAAAATATATATATATATATATATATATTTATACCTTTCAAAATAATTATAATATATTTGTCTACTTTTAATCAATCATGTACATATATTTATAACATATTATAATATATATATTTTTTCTTTTAGGTATGCTCCTTCTATGTCTTATTTGATTACCTTAGCGTGTATTTTCGTTTGCAGTGGAATATTTTTTTTTTCCATCATTGGTTTAGTATTATATGTATTTAGCCTAATATTAATATTTTTTTTGATTTTCTCACAATGCTTTTGTGAAAGGCTTTTTAAACTGTTCATGGGATTTATATACACCTTTTTATTTTTGTTTTCTTTATTGATTGCATATATATTAATTGAAGATTTTAATGAAGGCTCCAAAGTATATAATGAGTACAAAAAGAATGATTACAATGACTTTTATTGGGTTTTATTGAACAAAAGAACTTATGAATATTTCAAAAGTTTTGTTTTGTTTTCGTATGGACAAATGTTCTTAGTATGTATAGCTTTGTGTGCTTTTATGATTATATATTCTTTATATTGTATATTTTATACATTTCGTTCTATTTGTACTTCATCAGAGCAATTATCTAGTTCGTTTTAGCCTCAAATGGAATAAATAATTTGGTATAAATAAATAAATATATATATATATATATATTTATATTTATATTTATTTATTCATTTTGTTTTTATCTTAATATAATTTTATGATTTTCGATATTTTAACAAAAAGTTTATATTTCTTCATATTTTTAATTAATTATTAATATGATTTGTATTCCTTTTTTTTTTACTTTGTGTATGTATTATTTTCTTATTTTATTTTTTGTCTTTATTTTTATACTAATAAATAAATTCTTACATTCTCCTACAACAAAATTTTATAAAAACTAAATGAACCATATGAACTTTAAATATTATTTTAAAAAAATAAATTTTATAATTCAAATATGTGAATTATACATATGTAAATATATATATATTATCAAAATATAAGAATAAAATAATAAGAAACGTACCTTTCAAATATTTATTATTGCTGTTCTATATTTTTTTGTTTTGATATATTACATTGCAGATGTGCGTAAAAGTGAATATTTAAATTTATAATAAAATTTTTAATTTTATTGAGTTATTTATGTGTATTAAAATTACCTTTTTTTTTTTTTTTTTTTTTTTTTTTTTTTTTTTTTCTTAAAGAATATTAATGTTATTTGCTCATAAAAAGCACAAAAAAAAAAAAAAAAAAAAAAAAAAATAAGAAGCAACCATATAAAATAGTATACAAATATATATATATATATATATATATATATATACAAATTCCCCTTTTATACTATTTAGGTTATATGGTTCCATGGATATATAATAAAGGTATTTATATAAGTAGTATTAATTAAAACATATAGAACATACAAAAAAAATATAAAAAATATATAAAATATAAAAAAATATAGAATATAAAAAATATGTAAAAAAAATGCAAAAGAAATATTTTCTTTGAGCAAATATATAAAATAATTTTATTTCAAATAAATAAATAAATATATTAATATATATATATATATATATATTATATCCCTTGAGTGCTATTTGTTCATTATTTTTTAGGTTAGTCATTTTTTCTACTATGTTGTATATCTATAAATATTTGATTTTTCCAAAGTCAATTCTTCTGGTTGCATATATAGTCCAGAAGAATCTTTGCCATACGGTCATTAGAACCATAGCTACAAATGCGCCACTAATTAATTTAAGACCAGTTAGTTTTCTTTCATCATGAGAAGGTTCAGCAGCCCAACATAAGAAATTTACAACATCTTTTGCCATTTGTGAAACATTACAAGGAGTACCATCTTCATATTCAATCATATCATCTTGAAGTGGAGGAGGCATAGAAATTGATCCACCTTCAAAGTAAGTATTATAATATAATCCATTTCTTAATTCTACTCCTTCTGGTGGATCACGATAACATGTTAATAATGAGAAAATATAATCTGGACCATTATGTCTAGCTGTTGTAATACTTGACAAGTCAGGTGGAGATGCACCACCATTTGCATATCTTGCCGCTTCTTCATTTGGATATGGTTTTGGAAATGAGTCTGTTAAAATACCTGGTCTTGTAAACATTTCCCCTGTTTCATCTGGACCATCCAAAATATCATATGATGCAGCTATTTGTTTAACTCTATTTTCTGGATATACTTCATTTACTAAACTACGAAATTGTAATTGTTCCATAGAATGACATGTAGCACATATCTGTCTATATACTTCATATCCTCTTCTTACACTAGGTATATCATGTGAATGAAACATGGATTTAAACCAAAATGGATAATGAGGTGTATGTGGTGGTTCAGAATCCATACACCATGCTACTGGTCTTGATTGTATAGTATTATGTACTATTGTAAATCCTAATGCAAATAATATATAATACTTTAAATTTAAATATTTATATTTTTTCCTTTCTTCATTTTCTTCTTCTGTATATGGCTCAAAATGATTTTTTAATCTATCTTGACTCTTTTTATCTGGTAAATAAAAATCACACCCTTCTTCTAATGTACCCCTACATATCTGTCTTTTGTAATCTGTGTGTGTGTTTTTAAAATTGTCATTTGGTTTAAATTTGTCTAATATATAATAATTCAAAATTTTTATTCGGTTGTTTTTTATTTTGGCCTTAAACATATCTTTCTCGAAGCTTTTATTCCACGATTTAATCAAATACAATCGAAACTACAGAGGGGAAAATAAGAAAATAAAAAAATAAGAAAAAAAGACCAAATAGATAGATAAATAAATAAATAAATAAATACATATATATATATATATATATATATATGTGAATGTATATCTGTCTGCATATATGTTACAAAATTTGTATTCATATAAACATATTTAAAAAAAAAGAAAAAAAAAAAAAAATTAATAATATATATATATATATATATATATATATATATATATTTTATTTACATGATATGGAAGTTTTAGCCATATTTTATCTTTGTATCCTGGAAATAAATTATTCATAGCTCCCCCGCCAGCCATTTTTTATGATAACTTCTTTTTCCTTATAAAATTGGTCCTAAATATTCTTATAATAGGTAAAAAAAAAGAAAAAAAAAAAAAAAAAGGGGAAATTACAAAGCAATTAAATGTATCATTTAATAATTTTATATATATATAAAATAAACCATAAAAATAGAAAAAAAAAAAAAAAATGATCAATATATGGAAATATATCAATATATATATAATATATATATGTTATAATATATATATTTACAGAATTCTACACATTAATTAATATATCATCTTATTATATATTTTAAAATATATATTTTTTTTTTTTTTTTTTTAAATATATTTATCCTTTTTTGTATTTCTTATTCATTATATATCTAATTATAATTTCGTTTCATATATTTTTCATATGAAACAAAGGTTGTTAACATAAAAAAAAAAAAAAAAAAAAAAATTATAATATATATATAATGTATACATACATATAATATGTTTGTACTATATTATTTATTAAAATAATGTAAAAAAAAAAAAAAAAAAAAAAGAAGGAAAATTATAATATATTTAAAATACAAATGTAAAACAAAATAAAAAAGAAATTATTTTATATATTAAATAAAGAAAATACACTTTTATTTTCTTATGTGTTTCTCATTCCATATATATTATATCAAATACGTAAATTTTAAATGCCTAGAAAAATATGGCGAATAACCAAAAAAACGAAAAAAAAACAGAGTCAAAATATGACTTAAAAGAAAATTTATATAAAAATATGTAATATTATGTATTATATTTCCTTATATATGAATATTAAAAATTTACTTGTTTATTACTTTTTTTTTTTTTTTACTTTTGTGTAATATATTATAAAAAAAGACTACGAAAAATGGAAAAGGAAAATATTAGCAGTAAAATAATATAAACATATAATGTTAAATATAAAATGATATGCATTTCATTATATGTATTTTTTATTTCTCTTTCTTCTTTATATTTTTAAATATATAATATTAACAATTTATAAATTGTTTTTTTACCACCAAAAAAAAAAAATAAAGTAAAAAACATATGCCAGAATTTTTTTAATACAAAGTTAAATATAAATAGATATATTTTATTATATGTATATATATATATATATTTACATGGAATTAAAAATGTATTTTGTAATATATTTTTCTTTATATTTTCATTAAAAGTAATAATGCCATAAAAAATTATATGATACATATATATATATATATATATATATATATTCATATAACATATGGAATCAATTAATAAGAAAAAAATAAAAGTTATAAAAAATAAAATTTTTGTGTATTATGTATATATATATATATATATATTTCAATAGACAAATAAAATTATGTTATTAAAAAAAAAAATTCATAAGATGTTCTTTTCTTTTATCTTTTTGTTTTGAATAAATATATGATGTCCAATATATTCATTTAACAAACTTTATATTTAAAATATAAATTTTAAGTATGATGAAAGATGTCTAAAAGTTGTGTGTTATATATGTTTATATATTATAAATGAGTTACATGTTTCCTTATTTTATTAATTTAATATATATATATGTATAGTATAATTTATCATTCTTTTTTCAAATAATCCAAATAAACCTTTACAACGTAATGTTATAATTTAATATGCATATTAATATATTCTATGGTTAAAAGAAGGGATGTTGTTCTTTATATTAATATTGAAAAAATATTACCCTCAATGTTACACATATGTAATTTAAAGAAAAGATAAATAAATAAATAAACAAATATACATATATATATATATTTTTTGGCCTTTATTTAATTTATTATAAAGATAAGCATATTTGCATTTTTCTATTAATCATTAATAATAAAATAATAAGAAAACTAAAAAGTTGTAAATATGAAATCATAACCCTATACGTATAAATAAAATTAGGAAACGTAAATATTTTTAAGAATAATTTTATACATATATATAATATATTATTATGGTTAAAAAAAAAAACAAATATATTATTTAGTGAATATTTAATTTCAAAGCCATTTTTATAATACCTTATTTTTTGTACTTTGAATAAGCTGAAAAATTCATTATTACAATTACAATCATATTATAAACTTTTAATAACAAATATTATTAAATCCATTAGTGAACATTATGCACATAAATAAAAGCATTATATACAATAAATTACACCAATCATACATACAGAAAATTTTAATATAACTATATTTATTTTGTTTTTTTTAGGTGTGTTTTATATAATAATACGTGAGATAATATAACACAGGTATGATAATTAAAATGAGATGATTTTGAATATATACAAAAAAATATGTTAAACCTTTAAAATGTTAAAAAAAAGAAAGATAAATTAAAAAAACTCATTCATTTAATATATATATATATATATATATATTTATATATATTTAAGTATGTGTTTTTCTTAACACATATGCCTATATATATATAATGAATTTTTTTTTGTTTTTCAATTTTTGTTAAATATCCTGTATTGTATATATTATACATATATATTATATATATATATAATATTTGTTAATATATTTATAAAATATTTATATAATTATATTATAATTTTTTTATGTATTTTGTAATAAATATATAAAATATACTAACATGCAATATGTAAAGGGGGTTGGTTTATATATCTATTATATCCCAAGGCAGTATTTAATTTTTGCATAATAAATTTTTATAAGCAAAATAAGGATGAAAAAAAAGGAAAATGAAGAAATAATTAAAAATATATATATCATAATATAATAAATATTTATTTATTAAATATATTATAAAAAATATATATATATATATATATATATTTATATAAATAACATAAAAACTCATTTATATAAATCTGTAATAATTTGATCAAGATATTGGGCTTTATATTATTTTTTTTTATATTTAATATATATATAAATTATGTTAATTTTCACTCTAAATTTAAAAAATGATAATGTGGTCACAAATAATAAATTCAACGATAATTTATTTTAATATATATATATAAAATAAGATATAATATAAAAAATATAATGAGAATACAAACATTTCTAGTAAATATCATGATAAATAACAATCGAAAAAAATAAAAAAATATTATAAATTATACATAACATTATATATTATTTATACATATTATATCTTTTATGTGAATACTTATATGTTCGCACACATGCAAATTAAAAAAAAAAAAAAAAAATACAAAAAACAATAAGGCTTATTTAAATAAATACTAGCAACAAATAATATATAATATATATATTATTATACCTATATATAATTATATTATAAATTAAAATGTATATTTTTAAATACTTTTTATAAAAATACCATTACTTCCATAGCATAAAACATATTTATAGGTACTAAATTATTATATTATTATTTTTTTTTTTTTTTTTTTTGCTTTTATTTTTTAGCAGATTCAATTTACTTTCTTGCGCTTATTTAAAATTGGCCCCATCTTGAAATTTTTAAAAATACTTATAAAATTATAATATGTATAAAAATATAATTCCTATATAAAATAATTATTTAAATTTTTTTTTTAAAACTTCATACAAAATTATTATTTTCATAAAAAAAAAAAAAATAATATATTATATATATATTTATATTATATAAAAATATTATACTTTAAGAATATTCATCTTAAAATTTTTTATATTAAATAAATATAATAAAAATTATTTTTTTTCACATATTATAATATATAAAAACTTAAAATTAAAATAAAACTTTTATATTTTCTTTAATATTAAAGAATATTATATAAAAACATATATTTTTTCTTGGGCTTCTTAATTCTTTTCTTATTATTTTAATATTTTAACAAAAATGGCAGTAACAAAACTTGGAATTAATGGATTTGGTCGTATCGGACGTTTAGTATTTAGAGCAGCTTTTGGAAGGAAGGATATCGTAAGTTTTAAATATATAAATATAAATAAATAAATAAATAAATAAATATATATATAAATATATATATAATATTATGTTTATAAAAATTGTATATATATATATTTATGCTTCATAATGTAAATATGTTTAATATTGTAAATATTATATATATATATATATATATATATATATATATATATAATTGATATATTACCTTTTTGAGTTATCTTAATATATTATTTGATATTGATAGAATTAGTATATGATAAACCATTTATTTATATAATTATCTGTATATATATATTTTTTTTTTCTCATTTTTCTTATATTTAGGAAGTAGTTGCTATTAATGACCCATTTATGGATCTTAACCACTTATGCTATCTCTTGAAATACGATTCAGTACATGGTCAATTTCCATGTGATGTAACCCATGCTAATGGATTTTTATTAATTGGAGACAAGAAAGTTAGTGTTTTTGCTGAAAAGGACCCATCTCAAATTCCTTGGGGAAAATGCGATGTTGATGTTGTATGTGAATCAACTGGTGTATTTTTAACCAAAGAATTAGCTAGCAGTCACCTTAAGGGAGGAGCCAAGAAGGTTATTATGTCCGCCCCACCAAAGGATGATACCCCAATTTATGTTATGGGTATTAACCACCACCAATATGATAGCAAACAACTTATTGTTTCCAATGCATCATGTACCACAAACTGCTTAGCTCCATTAGCTAAAGTAGTTAATGATCGTTTTGGAATTGTTGAAGGATTAATGACCACTGTTCATGCATCCACAGCCAACCAATTAGTTGTCGATGGTCCATCAAAAGGTGGTAAGGACTGGAGAGCAGGTAGATGTGCATTATCCAACATCATTCCAGCTTCCACTGGTGCAGCTAAAGCTGTAGGAAAAGTTTTACCTGAACTTAATGGAAAATTAACAGGTGTAGCTTTCAGAGTACCAATTGGAACGGTATCAGTTGTTGATTTAGTTTGCAGATTACAAAAACCAGCAAAATATGAAGAAGTTGCTTTAGAAATTAAAAAAGCTGCTGAAGGTCCACTTAAAGGAATCTTAGGATACACTGAAGATGAAGTTGTTTCTCAAGATTTCGTTCATGATAACAGATCATCAATCTTTGACATGAAAGCTGGTTTAGCCTTAAACGACAATTTCTTCAAATTAGTTTCATGGTACGATAATGAATGGGGATACTCAAACCGTGTTCTTGATTTAGCCGTACACATTACTAACAACTAAGTTATGTAAGCATGAAGTATTATATATATATATATATATATATATTATATGTATTTTATGAAAATTAAATTACATGTTCTATTAAATAGACATTATTTTGATATATGTATTTTTATACGCATATAATATTATACATATTCATAATTTATATATTAAAAAAAAAAAAAAAAAAAAAAAAATTTCGTAATTATATATATATATATATATATATGTATAAACATATGTGCAACCTTAATCGACGATTGTAATATCTTTACCATACATTAATTTCATTTAAAGTTTATATCACATTTTTATACGAAGGATTATATTTTATGTCTCTTTTTTTTTTCTATTATCGCGAAATATTTGAATGTTACTTTATTTACATATGAATATATTTACTCATGTAATGAACATATACATAATAATTTATACATTTTTCACTACAACGACATAACTGAATTATAAACTGTAAAGACCTTCATAAAAATCAAAATAATAGGGAAAGAAAAGTAAAGAAATATATTTAAATAAAACAAAAAAAAAAGAAGAAAGTTTATAACATTTTATGATATAATCATTAAATATAATATATATATATTATTAATTTACATATTTTAATATCCTTAGGATATTACGGGTTTAAAAAAAATAAAAAAAATGTACACAAATATATATATATATATATATATATATATATATATGTACATAAAATAATATAATATAAAATAATATTATGTAACAAATACAAATAGTCAAGATAGGAACATAATTTTTTCTATCTTGTTTAAAAATGAGAATTTAAAATACTTTGGATGTATACGAGTCGTGGCAACAAATTTAATTCTATGAGAATCATTTATGTATATACTTAAATAATGTATAAACAAATTATATATATTTTTATATACATCTTGATTTTGATCCTCAAGGTCTTGATGTTTATAATAGTTATTTTTCTCTAGAAATAAATCAATATTATCAAAAATTATTATGGATGGTTGATTTTTATAAGCAACATAAAAAATATTTTTAATATATTTACTATTTTCACCTATTGTTTTATTAACTAAAAGATGATTTTCAAATGGAATAATACATACATTTTTAAATTCATAATAGATATTTTTCATTTCTTTCATTATACTCTTTTTCATTGTGTTTAAATATAGTTGTCTCGAGTTTAATTCCTTTAAATTATTTGCACGTAAATTTGTTTTTCTATAAGTTTCACATAGCGTTTCATTAGGTTTACATTTTGTACCTATTATTTTATTATCAGATGCATAAACATCAAAACCTAAATTGATATCATATTCATTTAGAGTATGAAATTTTTTCATAAAAATATGTTTATATCTAGACAATATTATTTCTATTATAAATTTCATTAAAGTTGTTTTTCCTACACCATCTGTTCCATATATTAAAAGACTACTGGGCATATTAAATTTGTTAAAATAAAAATGAATAGGATTTTTTTTTCCTTTTTCAGAAGTATAAATATTATATGAATCATATTCATATTTGTTTCGTTCTAATAAAAATCTTTTCCTTAAATTAACTAACCTTTTATCTTTTTTTAAGCTATTACATTTTATGATATACTTATTAACATATGGTTTACATACAGTTCTTTTTTTAATCATATGATGATTATACATATTGATATTATTACTATTAATATTATTGTTATGGTAATTCATTTTATTTTTATTGCAACCGTTATTTTTCTTCTCACACTTAGTTTGATCATCTACTCCTTCTACAATTATATCTATATCGTCTATAATATCACCATCAATATTTACATTATCAATATAATTTTGTTGTTCCTCCAAATAATTGTTATTATTTTTACTAATCCTATTATAATTTTTTATATTTTTATATTTTCTTGATATGTTTACATTTTTTTTAAGAAGAGTGGATATATACTCTTTTATAAACTCTATTGTAATACAATATTTAGATATACGATATAATACATTTTTTATTAGATCGTTGTGAAAATAAAAAAAAATTGAAAAGAACGTCCTGTTTCTTTTATTATTATAATTTTTTAAATGTTTCCTTTGAGACAGAAAATATTTGTATTTCTTAATATTTTTAAAATCTTTCAAATTTGTTAACATATTAAATATAGATATTTTTTTACATGGTAAAGACACTTCGTTGATATTTAAAGTGTCATATGTAATTTGGTGTGTCCATAAAATTTTCTTTTGTTTTCTTTTTTTTTTATTTTTGTTAATTTTGTTATTATATTCCTTGTTTTGTATTCGATAATAATATTTAAAAAAGCATTTAAACAAATTAATGTTATGATGTGTTTTTACATAATCAATTTTTTTATACATAACATTATATAATTTATGAATAGATAGATTTGTTGTTTTTTTTTTTATAAAAGCTATATTCATAGCTTTATTTGCTTGAATATAATATAATATATGGGATCTAGTAAATTGAGAAATTCTTAAATTATAATCAAATATATTATCATACATATTAAAAATAGAAGGAGTTTTATAAAATCCAATTAATTTAATACAAAATTTTTTATTTAAATGTTCTAATAATTCATTTTTTAAATAATAAATTGTATTATATATATCCATATGTATTTCATTATCATATGATTTTGTTTGGTGTTCCTCATAATTTCTTGTAAATTTTCTTCTTAAAACATCCATATCATCTTGCCCTACATTTCTTTTATTATTCTTAATGGATTTTATCCAGTCATCGAAATAAGGTAAAATAATAGCACTTTTATAAATTTTATTCCTTTTTATATATTTTGTAAAATCAGAAAATATATCTTTTAGAAATTTACTAATATCTTTACAATTATATATACTTACGATATCTATAATACATATTTCAGACACATCCAAATTTAATTTTATATACTCTACTAAGTTATTATAAATTTCATACGAGTTATTATCACAGCATTGTATGCAAACAAATGAATTCTCATTATTTTGTATAAGTTCTGTAAGTTTTTGGATTATATTTTTGTAACGATTTTTTTTTCTCTTATAATTAACCATTTTTAAAAAATTAAATAATAGAAAAATAAAAATATAAATATATAAAAATAAATAAATATATATTATATATATTTATATATACATATGCTTCTTTTTATTATTAAGGAAAAATATATATATATATATATATATATTTACACAATTGTAGAAGGAAGAAGCTAATATTATTCTTTTTTTAATTTTATTTATATACATATAAAAAATATTAACAAAATATTTAAAAAATTATTACATGTTAGAACAAAAACATAACGATATATATTATTCCTAAAGGAATATTATTTTTTTTCATATATTTTTTTTTGATATGATCAATTAGAAACAAAAAAAAAAAAAAAAATTAAATAATTAATTGAATGAAGAAAAGAAATGTTTTATATTTTTCTTCTTTATAATGTTAGAAAAGTAAAAAAGGAATATATTAGATTCTTTCTTTATTTATATATGGAAATACCAAAAAAAATTAATCGTGAGGAGAGAACGTATTTGTAATTAAAAAAATATTAATAATATGATAAAAAAAAATAAAATTTTAAATTTAAGTTATTATATATAATACATATATATATATATATATATATATATATATATATATTTGATAATAAATCCCTACGTATTATATTTATTAAATCCCTGTATTGTTGATTCGTTTCTTTTCTTTTTTTCTTTTTTTCTTTTTTTCCCCTACAACTTTCAAGATATTTCTTCACAGTTATTTTTATATTTGGAGAATACAAAATAAGTACACATAAAACAAAGGAACGTATTTATTAACATAGAATAATTATTCATTTATCATTCTTAAAAAGATATTTATAAGTTATTTATATAATGTATATATTTATAAGTTATTTATATAATGTATATATTTATAAGTTATTTATAACATATATATTTATAAGAGTTTATAATAGATGGGTAACAGAAAAATTAAATATAAAAAAAAAAAAAAAAAAAAAAAAAATTAAAAACTAAAATATATATATATTATATAATTATATGACTTTTATTTTTTTTATATACACATTTTTTCCTATATTCAGTTATACAAATACAATTTTTATATAACAACTTTAAAAAAAAAAAATTATAAAAAATACATAAATATTATATTATATATTTCTCTTCATAATATTTATAATATATAGACAAAATTATTTTTAATTATAAAAGTGAAATTTTTATTCTCTTTTTTTTTTTTTTTTTTTTTTTCTATCTCTTTTATTTTATTTTATTTTATTATTATTATATTTTTTTTTTTTTACATGATTATTCCATTTTGGAATATTAAGAAAAATAAAATAAAAACTATTATTGATAATATTAAAATTATGATATTAATTGAACATATTGTAATTGAAGTAATAAATGGAATTATTAATTTTAAAAAATGAATTTGCACTAATTAATTAAAAGGATATATATATATATAATATTTATATTGATATTTATTTTGACAATTGTTATTATTTTTTATTCCAATTAAATTGATATTATTTTTTTTATGATTTAATCGTGATTATTTTTATATATAATAAATTATTACTATAATATATATATATATATATATGTGTGATGTTTTTTTTTTTCGCTGTAGATTTTTATATATATGATTGTATTACATGTCCTATTTTTCTTCTTTTAACTTTTGTATATCAGGTTTTCTCTTTTTCTTCGGAGTATGCATCAATTTTTTTATTTATGTCTTCAAATAATTGTATATCTATTTGTTTATTCAAAATAGAATCCTTTGCTGAAAATATCGATGTATTTTTGAAAGCATTAATAATATTATGCATATGATTTTGAAAATTAGAAATATGTATAATTTCTTTATCTTGATAATTTTGTTTTAACTTTTCAAAAATGAATTCATATTTATCATTATCTTTAATAAATAATCTTAGAGCATAATTAGCAATAGAATAATTATAAATATTCATATTGAAAACTGGAACCATACAATAAATAATTTTGAGCATTAAATTACTTGAAGATTTAAATGTATTAAAATTATTATCAAAAAAATTTTCATATGTTTCTAAAAATTTCATTATTTGATTTAATTCATTAACAGGTGTAATTATTTTTTCAAAACAGAAACCTGAATGAGCTAAAGATACAAAAACATCCATTTCAATTTGTCTAATATTAAATTCATTTATTTTATCTTTTAAATTTGATAATTCTAATATAACTTTAAAACAAGTACTTTCATTTATTTGTTGCATTCTTGAAGCAACAGTTAAACAACATACACCCATAATCTTTAAAATTTCTTTTTCCAGTTTTTTTCTTAATAATTTATAAGTTATAACATTTAAAAATTTACTATTACATAATAATACTTTTAAAGCATCACATGCTACATATGCTAATTCTTCATAATCTGTATTAAACATTTTTTCAGATAAAACAAATAGCCATGTTTTCATATTTACATAATCATTATATCCACAATTTACTGTTTCCAAGCCATTATAAAATATATCTTTTAAATTACAATCCTCTAAAAAATTCTCATGTAATTTTACTTTTCTAGTATTCGTAATTATTTCACGCATAGTAATAACCTTCTCCATTTTTTTTCTCGTTTTTTTTTTTTTTTCTTTTCTTCTTTTATAAAAAAAAAATATAATAACATAAAATAAAAATAAATTGAATGTAATGTAATGAACCTCTTACATACATACAAACAAAAAAAAAAAAAAAAAAAAAAAAAAAAGAAATATACACAATATGTCAATGGAAGGTTATAAATATTTATACTTAAACATAAATATGCAATGATACAAAAAATGTAAATAAATAAATAAATAAATAAATAAATATATATATATATATATATATATATATATGTGTATACTTTATATAAATGTATTTTATTCATTTATTATATATACATACACAATTTATCATATAGATCAACTATTGTTTTAAAAAAAAAAAAGAAAACAGAAAAAAACAAAAAAAAAGAAAATAATAATAATAAATGATAAAAAAAAAAATAATAACAAAAGAATAACAAAATATATTAAAAAATATTATAACATATATAATATTAAAAAAAAAAAAAAAAAAAAAAAAAATTTATGTTTTAAATATTACAACAAATAATACTTGATCTGAAATTAATGTATTTTATTATAAGTTTTATTCTGTTGAGTTAATTTGCATATAATTTTTTCTTTTAAATATATATATATATATACAAACCTTATTTAAAAGAAAAACAAAAAGGGGGTGGGTGTAATATTAAAACATATAATAAAATCATCAACAATGTAACAATTATTTCAAACAATAAATATTTAGAAAATAAAAAAAAAAAATAAAAAATAAAAAAAAAAGGAAAAGAAGGAACAAGGAATATATATAATATATATATATACATATATATATATTACATTCCTTGTAACAAATAAAAATATATATACTTATATATATTTCTTTTTTTTAAAAAACCTGTTTTCTTTATATGATTTATATTATACGTACATATATATTAACAATTTTTTGATAACAAAAAAAAAAAAAAAAAAAAAATGAATAAAATATATATATATAATAATATTTATATATATGGTTTCTATTATAAAAATATATATATATATAATTTTTTAAAGTATTTATTTTACATAATATATAACATTACTTTTTATATAAAAATCCCACTAATACATCAAAATAAAGATATAAAAAAAAAAAAAAAAAAAAAAAAAGAAAAAAGGATTATGTAATATTATATATAATATATTAAAAATATTGTATTTTTTTATATGGTATATTCATTTACATTGACAAAATATAATAATATGCAAAAACTATAAAATAAATAAAGAACAAGAAAAAAAAAAAAAAAAAAAATCATGTATTATTATAATAGTAAAATTCTTATAAAAGAAGAAAATTTCAAAAACATTATTATATAATATAATATTATTACATTTTTAATATTTATTAAAAACATATATATATATATATATATATATATAATATATTGAATGAATAATATATTCATTGTACATATATGAATATTATAATATTATATAATATATATAATATAATATAATCTTTTTATATATATTATAGTATATATTATACAATATATTACATATTATATATAATATATTATGAGCAATAAAATTGCCTAAAAATGGAAATAGATATTAACTTAAGAAACACAAAATTTTTATTATAAATATTATATCATATGTCAAGGAAAATTAAAAAAAAAAAAAAGAAACAAAAAAAAAAAAAAAAAAAAACGAATTATTAAAATATATATATATATTTCATAATAAAATATATTTATATATAATGGCAAAGAAAAATTTGTTTATTTCATCAAATATAACATATTGCTACATTCATTATACAAGTCCTTAAAATCATCACCTAGTTTTTTATATTCCTAAAGATGAATATAAGTTATAAAAAAAAAAATAAAATGCACATAATGTTATATATACATATATATAACATATTTTTATTATATTAATAGAGATCTAGCTTCATTTTAAAATCTATGTTATTATTCATTTGACGTAGAACATATTTGAATGATGTTATATGTTCATGGTAATAAAAAATTAATTTTTTTTTTTTTTTTTCACTGAATAATTTATATCTATTAATGATGACAAATAAGAAAAAAAAAAAAAAAAAGATATAACTTTATTGTTTATATATATATATATATATATATATATATATATATTATATATATGTTTTGGAAAACATTGATTATTTTTTATATGGCAACTGCGAATTTGAAATAGTTTAATTATATATTGCAGTGTATTATTATCAATACAGCTATAAGAACAATAATTGGATAAATATTTCTTATTATTGTATATAACAACTTGAATGAATAATATTTTGGGAATAAAGGCATATATTATGCCATCAAATTTATATTGATAGGCCTAAGAAGAAAATATATATATATATTAATAAAATTAAAGTAATAAAATACATAACTTTATTTATTCTTTTCTCAAAATATATCATTGTGAAATTATTTTTGAATGAAAATAAAAAAATTATATACAAAAATGAATAGTAACATTTTTAATATTATATATATAAATATACATATTTATATAATACTAATTATAAAAAGAATGATAAGTTAAAAACATAAATGTCTTAATTCTTTTCTATTTATAAATATTTATTTATATATGTTCTTACAACGATTATACAATATACATATAAATGATTATATATACAATACAAGTAGACATAAACCTATTGTATTATAATACATATATAATAGTTTTTAAGAATAAAATTAAAAATGAAAACAAAGCACAATATAAAATTTTTGAAAATAATAAAATAATTAGGTATAAAAACAAATTATTTCCTATCATTTTTTTTTTTTTTTAATATATATATTGGTTAATTAAAAGATATAAGATTAAAACTATTAAAATATCATTAAACTCTATATGTTAGTATTATTTTTTTTCCTTTTTATTTTTATGTTATAAGGATAAATTTTTAATTATATAAATTCATTCTGAATTGATATAAAATTATATTATTATATGAAATATATTATATATATATTTATTTATACATTTCTAAAAAATAGTAGTAGAAATATTTTTTAAATGTGTACATAGGTATATGGCACACACATACGTAATTATGTTTTTCAAAATATCTATTTATTTTTATATATAATATTTTTATAATTTCTTTTTTTTTTTTTTTTTTTTTTTCAATAACAGAACAAGATATTGCATATACCATTATAAGAATAAATATTATAAGAAGTATAATATATAGAAATATATTAAAAAAGAAACTGACTATTACAAAAGCAAAATTATCTAGAACATAAATTAAAAAATAAAATAAAATAAAATAAAAAAAAATGTGTATATAAATATTTCTCTTACTTTTTCACGAAAAAATAAAAATAAGCTCATATGTTATAATTAAAAATATGTTCTGTATAAGATAAAATATAATAAGAATATTAAAAATTGGAATTTTAAAATTAAATTATATATATATATATATATTATTATTATTATTATTATTTTTTTTTTTTTTTTTTTTTTTTTATACAGAAGTTTTCAATTAAAAATATTTAATGAGTATAAGATAAAAATGAATAAAATTAGCTTTATATTATATTAAAGAGAAGATTATATTTATAGCTTTTTTTTATTTATTTATTTAGCTTATTTATTATATATATATATATATATATATATATATATATATATGTTTATTAAAAGAGAATAACATAATAATAACTATTTTTACACATTTTTGTAAATAAATATTTTGTAATAAAAAAGATATCCATATATAATATAATATTTTTATTATTTTAAAAAGACAAAATGCATTTCAAAAAATAAAATATTTAGATCAATATATTATATAGTAAGTATTTCTTTTTTCATTTCTATATTATTATTATATAATATTAACAATTACATATACACATTGTTTTGAGTTTTACTTTAGTTATTATATAATAAAAATATAAACCAACAAATAAATATATATATATATATATATATATATATATAATTATATTGTTTATGTATAATAAAAATGACCGAAGTTGAACAACAAAGAGGAAGCGAACTCACCCCATGGGTATATAGAAAAGATTATGAATAATTATCTAAAAAGAGTTATATTATATTATTTATATATATATCAAAATATGTATTATTATAAATTATATTTTGATATGTTTCGATTTATATATAATATAATAAAATGACAAATGGAATTATATATATATATATATATATATATATATATATATTATTTTTAATATATTTTATTTTTATTTTTTAGGTAGAAAAATATAGACCCAATGTACTAAATGATATAATATCACATGAACAAGTGATATCAACTATTAAAAGATTCGTTCAAAAAGGTGAGTTACCACATTTACTTTTACATGGACCCCCGGGTACAGGGAAAACTTCCACGATATTGGCTGTATGTAAAGAATTATATGGAGATAAGAGAAGTTCATTTGTTTTAGAATTAAATGCTTCTGATGATAGAGGTATAAATGTTATTCGTGATCAAATAAAAACCTTTGCTGAATCAAAAAATCATTATACAACATGTGAAAAAACTACTTTAAAATTAATTATCTTAGATGAAGCAGATCATATGACATATCCTGCTCAAAATGCTATGAGAAGAATTATGGAGAACTATGCTAAAAATGTGCGTTTTTGTTTGTTATGTAATTATGTAAATAAAATAACTCCAGCTATACAATCTAGATGTACAGCTTTTCGTTTTGCCCCTTTAAAAAAAGAATATATGAAAAATAAAGCTCTCGATATAGCAAAATCTGAGAATGTAAATTTAACTGAAGGAGGAATAGATAGTCTTATACGTGTAGGACATGGAGATATGAGAAGAATTTTAAATTGTTTACAAGTAGTATCCTTAAGTCATAAAAATCTTATTATTGATGAAAATGTTATATTATCAACATTAGATATCCCATTACCTAGTGAAACCAAGAAAATATTAGAATATTTTACAAAGGGATCTATAAAAGAATCATACGAATTTGTTAGTAATTTACAATATGATAAAGGATATTCAATAAAAGATATTATGATGTGTTTATATGAATCAGTTTTAACATATGATTTCCCTGATTCCGCATTTTGTCTTCTACTTAAAAATTTTGGAGAAATAGAAGAAAGATGTTCATCTGGAGCTAGCGAACAAATTACTTTATCTGCTTTAATTAGTGCATTCGTAGAATTTCGAACAGAACTTTTCAAATTAAAATATGATATGAGCAACATATAAATTATATAATAAAAGGATACATAAATATATGTATATATATATATATATATATATATATATATATCAATGTTGTCTTAATTAATTATCCGATGGAAAAACTGTAATCATAAAACAGTTTAATTTTTTTCTTCTTTTTTATTTTAATTTTTATACATTTTTGTTTTAACTCATATATATATATATATATAAACACATAATATATATATTAAAAGGTGCTTTATAAAAAATATATAAAAAAAAAAAATCATTTATACATATATATATATATATATATATATATAATATTTTCTAAAAATTAAATCGAACTTTAAGGAATATTAATATATATATGATAAAAATATATGTACAAATAAAAATTATTTTTTTTATTAAATAATATATATTAAAATATATACCTTAAAGGTATTTAAACATTTTATAATGAAGGAAGCTATATATTATATATATATATATATATATATATATACTTTTTTTTTATTCGTTAATCTATTATTTGTCTATTATAATATGAGAAATAATAATTTATAAATAAATATATATAGGAATATATGTAATTTTCTTTAAACATTTAAATAAATACCTTATGAGATAAATTTAAAAATAATATATATATATATTTATTTATTTACATGAATGTATGACCCTCTTATCAATTTATATGCTAAAGTAAAATAAAATATAAAGAAATGAAATAATAATGTAAGTTTATTCATTTATATATTAACATTTAAAATTTCTTAAAAATAGATAAAAAATAAGTGATCAAAATTTAAACGGTACAAAAATATAAGATTAAGGGAATCAATATATAATTTTATGTGTACATGAAATAGTGTAAAAAGAAAAAAAAAAAAAATATATATATATATATATATATATATATATATAAATTCATATCGATTACACAGCTATTATATTTATATATATTTTGTGAAAGAAAAATAAAAGAAATAATAATATGGTAATTTTAAAAAATTTGAATCTTTTAAATAAATAAATATATATATACATTTATATTTAATCTTCCATTTAAGTGGTAATTATATCATGTACATTTGTTTAAATATAATAAGAGAATAATAGGAAGGTGTATTCTTTATTTGAATATATATAATCCATAATATATATATATATATATATATATATATATATATATTAATTTATTTTATTT
This sequence comes from Plasmodium sp. gorilla clade G2, assembly GCF_900097015.1. Lineage (NCBI taxonomy): Eukaryota > Apicomplexa > Aconoidasida > Haemosporida > Plasmodiidae > Plasmodium > Plasmodium adleri (nom. inval.). The sequence continues at coordinate 2,452,545 of NC_041706.1, forward strand.
TTTGAAAAGTGAAAATATGAAGGATATAAAACAGGCAGATGTAAAACATTATCTAGAAACTTATTACACAGATAACAGTATAGGGGATGATTTGAAAGAGGCCTTTGATTATATTGAAAGAAATAAACATAAGAACAATTTCCATAAATTATTTGAAGATTATTTAGAAGATTATAATAAGAAGTTATTAAAAAATGGTACCTTGTTAAGAGATCATGTAGTTTATGAATATGAAAGAGTAAAACAATATAACAGTGAATTAATTGAAACAGAAGGAAGAAATTGTAATAATAAATATCATTATTATATTAATTATGTGAATAGTATAAATGAGAATTATAAATTTTTAGGTCTTGACACTAATGTAATATGTGATTGTATAAATAAGAAGATATCATTATTTTTAGAATTATTTTTAATATATTCTAAGAAATTAAATTTAAATATAGAAATTGAACCAATATTAAATATGAGTGAAGATGAATCTTATATATTTGGGCGTATATATACAGAAAATGATATGAATATAAGTGAATCAAATATAATATTAGAAGGGAATATGAAATGGAATAATGGTGATAAAGCTCAATTATTAAATTTGACTGATATGAGAAATATATGTTTTTTTTTAGGTCAAATATTAGCTATAAAAGGTAAAAAAGAAATAAATCAATTTAGTATAAAATATTATGTTAGTAATGTATATGCTGGATTACCAACACATTTAAAAGTACAGATAGATAAAGAATTTGTATTAAAACATTTTAATACAAAAGAAATAGAAGAAGATAGTAAAACGCATGAAAATATATTACATTTATATAATAATGAAAATATTCATATAATGATATGTAATGGATATATATATAATGATAATAATTATAGTGAACATTTAGATAATTTCTTAAAAGTTGTAAATGAGAAACTACCTCATGTTGTATTAATTTTTGGACCTTTTTTATATATTCGTAATTTTAGTGAAACTATTCAAAAAATTGGTGATATTAATATAATTTATGAAAATTTATTTAAAAAAATAACTAAATTTGCAAAAAATGAAATTTTAGAAAAAACACATTTTTTTATAATACCATCCATATATGATTCCATAAATATATATCCATTACCTCAACCACCTTTTTATTATGAAAATAGTAATTTCAATTCACCTAATGTTCATTTTTTATCAAACCCTTCTTATATATATATAAATGAATTAAAAATTGCTTTAACATCATGTGATATTGTATATAATTTAACAAGAAATTTATTATGTAGACCTAGTGAACTCAAATTGTTTTATTTATTTGAACAAATCTTAAGACAATTATCTTTATTCCCTTCATATCCATCTGAATATAATATTGAAATAACTAAATTCAAAAATCTTCTATTTCAACCTAATAGATTACCTGATCTTTTTATATACCCATCCTTTACAAATGAAAAATCGTATATAAAAGAAGTGCATAAAAAATTATTTATATGTCCTTATTCAATTGATGTTAATAAAGCTCAGCCAGGTAATTTTTTTTCAAATATTTATATACTTCCACCTAGCCAGACAAATGAATTATCAAAGCGGGTCATTTTGGAAAATGTTTTTATATGTAACAATAAAATTAATACTGTTTAAAAATTTTTTTTTTTTTTTTTTTTTAAATTCTTTTTTCTATGATCTATATACTGAATAAAATTACGTATTATCACATATATGTATGATAATACATATTTTGTGATTTATAATAATATATTTTTAAAACATTTTAACAATATTTTATTGTTTTATTTTATATAATTTATTTTTTTTTTAACATTTAACTTAACCATTTGAAAAAAAAAAAAAAAAAAAAAAAAAAAGAAAAGAAAAAACCACATTAATTTATGACAATTATATAATGTAATAATGTTTTAAATTTTGTTATTCCATTGAATAATATATATTATATATATATTATGCTACATGTAATGAATCCTGTATTATTTTATGACTTCTACAAAATGTATTTATTTATATACCCTATAATATATTATATATATATATATATATATATATATATATTTATAAAGCAATTGATGTTTTTTTTTTTTTTTATTTACAAAAATAATGAATGCGATAAAAAAAAATAAAAATAAATTTTCTCTTTTATAATATTTTTAATTAATGAAATAATGAACAGTTAACGAATAAATAAATTATAATATATATATATATATATATATATATATATATATATATATATTTATTTATTTTTATATTTTTATATTTATGAATTTTTTTTATTTATCATTATTTAAAATTTGATACTTTTAACAAATAATGAGCAATAGATATAATCATGATGAATATAGCTTGAGAAGAAGTATCAATAATACGCTTAGAAGTAAATCAAGTTTTTTAAATAATCGTGTGGAAAATAATCAAAATATTACTTTGAAAAAATTTGTGCCAAATATAGATAATTTGAAAAATGAAAATAATATAAGAAAAAATGACAACGATAATAAAATTGAAGAAGATGAAGAAGGTTTAAATAGCAAACGTCTTGAGCAGCTAATAAAAAAAACGATTAATATAGATTTAGAAAATGAAGGTATAACTAGAAAATCTACAAACAAAAATAAATATAATAATAAAGAATATCCTTCTCATGCTATCGATCCAGTGACATTAAATAATAATGTAAATTTATTAAATATAGAAGCATTAAATATATGTAAAGAAGAAAGTTTAGAAAAAAAAAACAAAGTTAAAACATCCATTGATATTTATGAATTAAATAATATAAGTAAAAATATTTTCTACAATAAAAAATGTGCATCTGGTGATGTGCACTTTTTACCATTAACATTACCATTCTTTAATAAAAATGAGAAACAGAAAAAAATAAGAAAACTACTTCTAGAAAAGGAACCCTTTTTTTTTTCTATTCAATTACCAAATATGTTACCTGCTCTTTTATCAAAAGAAGAGGAAGAACAAAATGTTCGACAGACAAAAAATGATACAAAACAAAATGATCAAACAGATAAAAATGATAAAAATGATAAAAAGAAAAAAAGTATTATTAATAAACAACCTAAAAAGGATTCTTATCAACTTAGCAATATCCATACTATACCTAATGGAAAATTTGCAAAACTAATTATTTATAAAAATAAAAAAATTAAAATGAAAATTAATGATATATTATTTGATATTAATGAAGGATCTGCTTGTACCTTTTCTCAAGAAATTGGATGTTATATAAAAGAAAATTCAGAATTTATTTTTTTAGGGAATTGTGATTATAAGTTAGTAGCAACACCAAATATTGAAAGGATAATACATAAGAAGTAATATTAATATAAATCATATATATGATTTTTATTTTTTTTATGTTACATATTAATATGTACACATTTTTTTTGTATATATAAAAACATTATGTTTGGTTTAACACATATATATATATATATATATATATATATATATATATATATATATTTTATTATTATTGTTTTTAATATATTATATGTGGATATCAATAATATTTTATTAAGAACATTTTTTTATATAAATATATAATATAATATGTGGAAAAAACTTTACTTAAAAAAATAAATAATATTATATATATATATATTTATATATATGTAAAACTTATTTAACTTTTACATATAAAATAATGGCAATAACTTGAATTATTTTGTGGAATATAATAATATATTATATAACTTTAGTTGTATATTTTTTTTTTATATAGTCACGAACAAATTTTTATTTATGCCTAATTTTTTTTTTTTTTTTTTTTTTTTTTTTCATTACTTATTTTTATATTTCCAAATAGGTCATTTTTAATTTATCAATAGTATATTATTTAAAATAAGATTAATAAATGTTTATATATAAATATATGTAAATTTTATTGTAGCTTAAAATATATATAGGTATCGTCTACTTTTTACGAATATATTTTTATTTTGAATAAGAATTAATAAGTATATTTAAAAAATTTCCTTATTGTTATTAATACTTATTATGTTATATTATTTTATTATTATTTTATATCATTTTTGGGTTATCTTTAGAAAGTTTACTTAATAAATCTTAGATTTTATTATAATAGGAATGTCTTTAATTTTCCTTATGCAAAAAAAGTGTTATAAATATATTTATGTATATATCTTTATTTAATATATATATATAAGATTAATATTTATTTCATGTCCTTCTTTGCATGCGCAATACTGTTATTTCTTTATAATTTAATAAAATAGTTCACACGAATATTTTTAATATTTTAAAACAAATATAATATATATTATAATTATGTATTATTTATTTACAAAATAAGTAAAATAAAAATATATAAAAGGAAATTAATCTATGGAATATATTATATATATATATATAAACAAAAAATATTATAAAGAAATACTAAAACAAAAAATTAAAAGAATGATACTATATATAATAAAATGTTAAAAAAATATAAGGATAAATATAAATACAAATATAATATGTATTATAATAATTTATATATTTGTTATATAACATATATAATATGTATATAAATATACATATATATATATATAGGAACTATATAAGTATTATGTTAGCATAAAGATATCTTCAATTTAGTAATATGCAATTTTCAGATTAATTCTTGAACATTTTTTATTTTATTATTTAAAATTTTTTTTTTTTCCCCTTTTTCAGAAATATAGTTTTCTATAAAATATTTTTATATATTCCAATACATATATTATATATATATATTAATATATTTATATTTTATATGTATATATTTTTGTTGTTTCTATATAATTATATTTTTTTTTGGTATACGTCAAATGCAAGTACATATTTCAAAATGAGTGACCTGAATGAAAATAATGAATTGGACATAGACGACCGATTAAAGTCAATGGAACATTTGGTTTGTAAAGATGAGAAAGAAATAATGAAAGTCAATGAAATTATAGAAGAAGCTTCAAATGTGTTATATAACTTTTCTATAAAGCAAGATGATTATTACAAATATAGTACTATTGATGAAAACTCGCATTTGTATTTTAAGAAAGTTAATAACACTGATGTTGGGAAAATTGATTTACTCTTTCAGGATCCATCAAAAGTAGACATATAAAAAAAAAATAACTATTTTATTTAAAAAATGTAATATGTAATAATTTGATACATACATATATATATATATATATATATATATATATATTTTGTATTATATTATTATTGGGAAAAAAAAGTAGACAAAATTTTATTATCAACGTATATGATATATATATTAATAACGTTTTTATATTTATCTTTCTTATCATAAATAAAATATATAATTTTGTATCATTTTTTTTAATATATGTTAGTTTGAAAAAATTATACAAACTATTTGGGACGAAAATGGCACAAGAAAATTTGATCCATATTTTATAGAAGGTTTTAAAGAATATAAAATATAAATATATATATATATATATATGTTATAATATGATACATTAATGATATATTATATATATATATTATGAAATATTTGTAATTTTTTATTAAGGCAAGATATTACGCATATATGACAAGGACACAATTTTGGTGAGACAAAGTTATAAAGGAACTTTAGGAAAAGAAGGAAGATATTTTTATATTGTAGCTCAAAAAAAGAAGGTAAAATAAATAATTTATTTTATTATTTTTTTTTTTTTTTATTCCGATATAATATACATGATAATTTTATTTATCATATAAATTATATAATTTGTATTATATATATATATTTTTTATTTTGTAGCTAAATGATAATACATATCTGATAACTTGTGTGTCCTTAAATATAAATGATAATAATGAAAAGTGCACAAGTAATTTTATCAATCCATTTATACATAGCGCTAATTCGTTTACCCTCAACATTGAATGCGATGAAAATATTAAGAATTCGTCATTAAAAAGGATGTATATTAATTTATCTGGTTATCATATTAAACGAGAAGATAATTGCATAAAATTTACTTATGTATCATCTGTAAGTAGATAATTATATAAAATTAATATGTTCAAAATTTTTCCTTTTTTTTTTTTTTTTCTTTTAAATTTCATTTTTATTTATTTCGTTCATTATATAGATATACATAATAAATATAATAAAAATTTTATGGTTTTATTTATATATATCGTATTTTTTATTATTTTTTTTTACAGATTGAATTAGATACGTCTCCTTTGATTCCCCAATTTATTATAAGAAAAGTGAAAGCCAAGAAAATGTTGCAGTTAAATACTTTAAGACAAAGTCTTTGATAAATCAATACAACATATGATACATAAATGAATATATATATATATGATATAATTATTCATATTAATATAAAATTTTATATTTTTTTTTTTCATTATTTACTTTTAATATAAATGGGAATATATATATATATATATTTATATATTTATATATTTATAAAATTCCTGAAACCAAATGTATGTGCTAAATATATCATTATGATATTTATGATAATATTTGGTACATATATGTTTTCTTTCTTCCTTTAGAGTTATATACCACTTGAATTTATATATTTATATTATTATAAATATATTATATATATATATATATATATATATATTTGTCATATGACGTTTTTATGGAAAAAGGTCTTTTTTCAAAAATGATACAAAAACAGTTTTTTTTTTTTTTTTTTTAAATGACAATTATAATATATACATATTAATACATACCTATATATATATATATATATATATATAATTGTTATAATTTTAATAAAACAGAAAAAAAAAAAAAAAAATTAAAAACATTTATTGCATATATTAATACAATGCTATAATATCATGTCATTGTGATATTATTAAAAAAAAATACTATTTACTATATATATTATAAACAGATCATTATAGATATTAAATATTTAATAAAAAATTTATTTTTTCCTTCTAATGATAATTAATCAAGCTTGTATAATTATTAAAATCCTCTATATTATTATTATCATTATTGTTTGATAAGGTATAATTAGGGATGGGATTTTTAGAGTATATTTTTTTCTTGAATTTATCAAATTTGAGATTAAAGAAATTCTGAAAAAAAAAAAAAAATAAAATAATATAAAATAAAATAAAATAAAAAATATAATTTTTTTTTTATATATAATATAAATTATATTTATAATTTAGACAATATACATACATATATATATTATATATATTATTATATTATTACATCAAATATTAGATTCTTGAAATATAAGGTAGGTATGATTAACATAGCCATTCCTAAAATGTGTTTCCAAGTTTTATTACTTTTCTTTATAATCATATTGTAAAATTTTATAATTTGAACTGTAATAAAATAATTATTATATTAAATAAATATACTTTATATATTTCTTTTATTTTTATTTTTCACTTTATATATTGGTTATACATACAATATATATTATATATATTATATATATAACCTAAAAAACAAATAAGAAAACCTGTTTGACTTA